>NW_003852764.1:197500-213503 GCF_000181295.1 Otolemur garnettii
TTCCCTATGAATTCATGGGATGGTAGTTAAAAATAATAGCCCCAAAATGTGTGTTGTTCGTTCACTACAAATGTGATTTTCTTTTTTTTTTTTTTTTTTTTGCTGCAAAGAATTATTAAACCAAATTTTAATGTAAAAAGAAAAGAAAAGAAAATGTATTTAGTATTTGTTAAGTGGAAGTGGATCATTATAAGGTCTCCACCCTCACCATCTTCACTTAGAGTAGGCTGAGGAGGAAGATGACAAGGAAGAGGAAGAGTTGGTCTGCTGTCCTGGGATGGTACACACAGAAGAAATTCCTGTATTAGTGGACCCACACATTTAAATATGTGTTACTCAAGAATCAACTGTATATAGCACCAACTATGGAGCAGTTTTGCCAAAAACTTACATCTGAATTTCAGCAAACCTGTAGGTATAACTACCTATAAGTTTCCAGGAAACACAGAACATGTTAGCACAAGTATGAAATCAGCAAAATACAGAATGTGTACAATGTGTGAAATTCGATAGGATAAATCACTGTTTCTTCAACAAACAAATGGCCCCAGCTCAGTGCCCATAGCACAGTGGTTACCGCACCAGCCACATACACTGAGGCAAGTGGGTTCGAACCTGGCTGGGCCAGCTAAACAACAATGACAACTGCAACAAAAAATAGCTGGCCATTGTGGTGGGCACATGTAGTCCCAGCTACTTGGGAGGCTGAGGCAAGAGGATCGCCTAAGCCTAAGAGTTTGAGGTTGCTATGAGCTGTGGCACCACAGCACTCTACCTAGGGCAATATAGTGAGACTCTGTCTCAAGAAAAAAAATTAGAAACGCCCCACCCCCCCAAAAAGAAGGAAGGTGGAGCTGTTATAACTTTTTAAAAACATCATAAAAGACATATATATTAAAGCAAGTTTGAACACAGTGGCTCATGCCTGTAATCACAGAACTTTGGGAGACTGAGATGGGAGGATCATTTGAGACCGGACTAGATGACATAATGAGATCCTATCTCTGTAGAAAAAAATTTAAATACTAGTCAAACAGGGCAGTGCCCTTGGTTCAGTGATTAAGGTGCCGGTCCCATATACTGAGGGTGGCGGATTCAAATCCGGCCCCTCCCAACTGCAACCAAAAAATAGCTGGGCATTGTGGTGAATACCTGTAGTTCCAGCTACTTGGGAGGCTGAGGCAAGAGAATTGCTTAAGCCCAGAAGTTGGAGGTTGTTGTGAGCTGTGTGACTCCACAGCACTCTACTAAGGGCAACAAAGTGAGACTCTGTCTCTACAAAAACAACAACAAAAAAAGAACTAGTTGAACAGCCCTCCCCCCCCAAAAAAACCAATTTAAAAAAAAAAAACTAGTCAAGTATGGTGGTACCAGCTGCTTCTTGGAAGGCTGATACAGAAGAATCTCTTGAGCTCAGGAGTTTGAGGGTACAGTAAGCTGTAATCATGCCATTGCTCCCCAGCCTGGGTGACCAAGGAAGTCTAAAAAAAACACACACACACAGACACCTTAAAAAATGCATAAATGCTGGCTCAGCATCTGTAGCACAGTGGTTACAGTGCCAGCCAGCTGGCAGGTTTGAGCCCGGTCAGGCCAGGCCAGCTAAATAACAATGACACCTGCAATAAGAACATGGCCGGGCGTTGTGGCAGGGGCCTGTAGTCCCACCTACTTGGGAGGCTGAGGCAAGAAAATTACTTAAGCCCAAGAGAGTCTGAGGTTGCTGTGAGCCCAGGGTGACATAGTGAGATTCTGTCTCAAAAACAAACAACAACAAAAAGAGTGTAAGGAGGTGGGGCCAGCAAAAGGCCTTGAGGAAAAAGAATGCATAAAAGCAATATCCAGATTTTGTTTAGATCCCAACTCAAACTAACCAACTATTTTAAAGCCTACTGTGCAATGACTAGGGAAATTTGAACCCTGACTAGCTAATAGTTTTATTTTTAAGAAACTATGTTTTAGATTTTAAGCAATTATTATTAATCTGCTTAGATATAATAGTATTTTGGATTTTTTAAATTTAAACATACTTTATTGCTAAAAATTGGTAAAAACCACTGGTGCCTTTAGCAAGTCATAGTCTTTGTGCAGGCGTAAGATCTTGCCCAGCTGTTGAGGGCTGCTGACTGCTCAGCGTGATGCTGCTAAAGGTTGGAGTTCCTGTAGCAATTTTTTAAAATACCAGTGAACCTCTCTCCAACAATTTATTCTTCCTTTCACAGAAGATTTCTCTGTAGTATGACGTTGTTTGATAGCATTTTGTCTACAACAGACCTGCTTTCAAAACTGGAATCAATTTTCTGAAACCATGCCACTGCCTCTCATCTAAGTTTGCATAATATTCTAAATCCTTTATTGTCATCTCAGCAATGTCAACAGCATCTTCAACAGGAATACATTTCATCTCAAGAAACTGATTGTTTTGCTCATCCATAAGAAACAATTCCTCATGCACTCAAGTTTATCATGAGATTCCAGCAGTCCAGACACATCTTCGAGCTTCACTAGTTCTCTTGCCCTTTCTACCACATCAGCCATGGCTTCCTCCACTGAAGTCTCCAACCTCTCAAAGTTACCAATGAAGGCTGGAATCAACTTCTTCCCAACTCTTACAAATATTGGTATTTTGACCTCATTCTATGAATGAGGTCCTATGCATGTTCTTTCTTTTTTTTTATCTTGAATTTTGTACTTAACTGTTTTAGTTTGAAGGGGTTTTGTTTGTTTTTTTCAGACAAAGTCACATTTTATTGCCCTGGGTAGAGTGCCATAGCATCACAGCTCACAGCAACCTCAAACTCTTGGGCTCAAACAATTCTCTTGCCTCAGCCTTCCAAGTAGCTATGACTACAGGTGTCGTCACAATGCCCGGCTATTTTTAGAGACAAGGTTTCATTCTGGCTCAGGCTGGTCTCAAACTCATGAGCTCAGGAAATCCACCCACCTCGGACTCCCAGAGTAGTAGGATTATAGGCACGAGTCACCTTGCCACTTTCCAGAGAGTTTTAGATTTACTTTGCCCAAATCCATCAGAGGAATCACTATCTACAACAACTATAGCCTTACAAAATGTATTTTTTAAAATATGACTTGAAAGTCAAAATTAGTCTTTGCTCCATAGGTTGGAGAATGGATGTTGTGTTAGAGGACACAAAAACAATTAATCTCCTTGCAAATTTCCATCAGTGCTCTTGGGTCGATTAACCAGGTCAATGAGCAGTAGGTATCAACAGTGGGCTTAGAATGTTCAGTAAACCATGCCATAAACACACGTGCTGTTGGCTAGGCTTTGTTCTTCCATTTAAAAAGCACAGGCAAGGCCAGTGTGTGGCTCACATCTATAATCCTAGCACTCTAGGAGGCCAAGGCAGGTGGATTGCCTTAACTCACAAGTTCGAGACCAGCCTAACAAAAGCTAGACCCTCTAGCTAGAATAGAAAAAACTGAGGCAAGAGGATCACTTGAGCCCAAGAGTTGGAGGTTGCTATGAACTATGACACAATGGCACTCTACCCAGGGAAATAGCTGGAGTCTCAAAAAAAAAGCACCAGCAAAATAGATATACCATTGTGGGATGAATTCCCACATAAAACTAAATGAAATGTGCTCTTTTAATTCCAGAAACGGAGAGAAAAGACTCGTGAGTATTGTGCATCTTTGTCAAGGCCTAGCGACCTGGGAGAGCATGGTGGGGGCCTGCAGGCAAGGCGTAACAGCCTCCTACATGGAACCCTGACTGTGCAGTCAAGTCAGCCTGCCAGATAAGGGTTGAGATGGCTCATCTGTGCAGGGGACATGACTCAAAGGTTGATGTGAGTGAAAGAAAAACTCCATCGTAATGATGTGAGTAAAAGAACACTCCATCATAATAGGGGGGGTCCTCCAAACCATGAGAAAACAGTCATTAAGCCTGTTTCTTGGAAACTTAATTGAGTACATGGAAGAAAAAAGTTTTACTCCCCTGTTTCTCCTGACCTTTAAGTTTGACAATAGAAGTCAGATAATGTAGAGTTGTTTTAGGTCTTTAGAGAGGAATAGCCTGAGGCTAGTCTTAAGATGGTTATCTCACTTTCCAGGACTTGCTTTCTTTTCTATAGTTTAAGATAAGAATAGCGGATGTTAGGATTATTGATCAATGTGGTATACATGATTAGTTTACTATAAAAGATGTCAGGAATAAAGACATTTTGCTGCTACTGCCACCCAGAGTAGTAGTCATTTCTTGCTTTTGTACAATTCCAGGAGTGAGCTTGCACCCACAGCCAAGCCGTCCTTCTCTCCCCGTGAGAAATCACCACCCAGCATACCCTCATGCTTTAGTGGTTCTAGGATTGTTGAAATAGTAAATAAGTATATATTTTGGATATGTTTTAAAAAATTGAGTGCCTCATCTCAGCACCCATAGCACAATGGTAATAGCACCAGCCACATACACTGAGGCTGGTGGGTTTGAACCCAGCCTAGCCCAACTAAACAATAATGACATCTGCAGCTGAAAAAGAGCCGGACGTTGTGGCATGTGCCTATAGTCCCAACTACTTGGGAGGCTGAGGCAAGAGAATCACTTAAGCCCAAGAGTTTGAGGTTGCTGTGAGCCGTGATGCCATGGCACTCTACCAAAGGCTACATATTGAGACTCTCTCAAAAAAAAAGAACAAATTGAGTGCCTCACTGCATGTGGTGACTGTTGCCTGCAATCCTAGCACTCTGGAAGGAGCATCACTTGAGCTCAGGAGTTTGAGACCAGCCTGAGGAAGAATAAGACCCTGTCTCTACTAAAAAAAGAAAAACTAGCCTGGTGTTGTGGTGGGTGTCTGTAGTCCCAGCTTCTCAGGAGAGTGAGGCAGGAGGACTGCTTGAGCCCAGGAGTTTGAAGTTGCTGTGATCCATGATGTCAGAGCACTCTACCAAGGCTAACAGGGTGAGACTCTGTCTCAAAACAAAACAAAAATTGAGTGTCTCCATCTCTTGAGATATATATTTCAGAACTATGAATGGGTGAACTGATATTAATATATCTGGGAATTACCTTTTAAAATTCTGCATTGGGCTCAGTGCCTCTAGCTCAGCATCTAGGGCACCAGCCACATACACCAGAGCTGGTGGGTTCAAACCCAGCCCGGGCCTGCCAAACAACAATGGCCACTACAACCAAAAAATAGCTGGGCATTGTGGCCTATAGTCCCGGCTACTTGGGAGGCTTAGGCAAGAGAATCCCTTAAGCCCAAGAATTGGAGGTTACAGTGAGCTGTGACGTCACCTCACTCTACCTAGGGTGACATAGTGAGACTCTGTCTCAAAAAAAGAAAGGAAAAATTCAGTGTTGAGTGGAAGGAGAAGCTGGGTGATGGTGGTGGTTGGATGAATCATGGATGGGCCACAGTTGATAATTGCTAAAGCTGGGTGATGGGCATGTGGGGGTACACTTCTCTACACTTTTTACTTTTGTGTCTGTGTTTATATGAGAGATTTTTTTTAAAGATTGCCTCATAATCCTTAATGTTCTATAGTTTCACTTTAATAATGACTTAGGCATGAATATATTTATATCTTGTTCAATACTTGGAGTCATTTTCAGTCGTTTGTGGACTTCCTCAATTCCGGAAAATAAATGTTGCTTTGGAGGGGACCCCTCGTGGGGTAAAGGCTCAGGGTCTCTGGGAATGACACAGAGTTCAGAGTTCCATGACTACCAGGGGGCCAGACACCATCAAAGTGCGTCCTCCACTTCAGGTTCCAACAGGAATTTATTAAAATCCAAAGAATGAAGAAAGATTTTTTTAAAAAAAAGATTTTACAAAACTCAGCTATTACAAAACATGTCTCTTATCTGGGCTCTTCATCTGGGCAGGGGGAACATGTCTTTGGACATCCACCATTTGTGATCTGCCTGGCGTCTCCCCTGGAAACTGGCTGTCCAGCAGCATGACTTACCTCCTGTGCATATGGTTTCAAAGGTAGCCAGAGACTCCTACGCCCTGATTTATGCACAGGGCTGTAACTATTGCCATAGTCTCATATGCCCTAGTCTGTGCACGGATCAGTGACTTTTGCTCCTGGCCCAAGCAGCTTGATTTTGCTGCTTTTATCAAGTTGTCTTTTACCACACGTTTCCAATACATACAGTTTATGGCCCATGGTGTTCAGTATTCTTTTTTTTCTTTTTTTGAGACAGAGTCTCACTGTGTCGCCCTGGGTAGAGTGCTCTGGAGTCACAACTCACAGCAACCTCAAACTCCTGAGCTCAAGTGATTCTCTTGCCTCAGCCTCCCAAGCAGCTGGGACTACAGCTGCCCTCCACAATGCTTGGCTATTTTTTGTTGCAGTTGGCATTGTTGTTTAGCTGGCTCAGGCCAGTTCAAACCCGCCAGCCTCGGTGTATGTGGCTTACACCCCGTAGCCATTGTAATACAGGCTCTGAGCCTGAATACAGTATTTTTGATTGATCTTTTGTTGAAAAAAATTCATATGCGAGTGGATCCATGCAGTTTGAACTCACATTGTTCCGGGTCAACTGTATCACTCTTCAGTCTTTGCCAGTGTATTGGCGAACAAAAGGCAACTGTGACTTTAAATTGCATTTCTTTTCTTATTTATGAGTCTAAGTATTTCTTTATAGGACAAAGAAACATTTTTATTTTTGCTTATATCCTTTCATGTTGATGCCTGTTTTTCTATTGAACTCTTGGATTTTACCTTCTCAAATCACCAGAGTTCTAAAAATATCAAGGAAATTAGCCCTTTGGTTGGGATATGTATTATACATATCAAAATCCAGTTCCAATTTGTCATTAATCTTATATGGTCTTTTTTGGGTTTTTTGCAGTTTTTGGCCGGGGCTGGGTTTGAACCTGCCACCTCTGGCATATGGGGTTGGCGCCCTACTCCTTTGAGCCACAGGTGCTGCCCACTTGGTCCTTTTTTTAATCATGTAGTTAGTCAATTATGTGAATGATTTTATCAAACTTCCTCTGATAGCATTTGTTTGTATTTATATACACATGTTTAGAAAGCCCCGTTCTAGTATTATTTTAAAGTGATCTTCTCATAACTTTTTTTCCATTTAATTTTTTACCCTCCTTGGTGGCGCCCATAGCTCACTGGGTAGGGTGTCAGCCACATACACCAAGGCTGGAGGGTTTGAGCCTGGCCTGTGCCTGCTAAACAACAATGACAACTGCAACCAAAAAAATAACCAGGCGTTGTGGAGGGCACCTGTAGTCCCAGCTACTTGGGAGGCTGAGGCAAGAGAATCGTTTAAGGCCCAGTGGTTCTCAACCTTCCTAATGCCCCGACCCTTTAATACATTTCCCATGGGTTGAGCACCGTTGGTTTAAGCCCAAGAGTTTGAGGTTGCTGTGAACTGTGACACCACAGTACTCTACCAAGGGTAACTTAGTGAGACCGTGTCTCAAAAAAAAAAAAAAAATGTCAAATCCCCATGTGCATTTGAGAGCATTGATTATGAAGGTTTGCATGAGCAGCCTCAGTCCTGATCCCAATAGTTGTAGGTGACTTTGCATTGACTGAGAGGGTCCCAGGAATTGCCAGATTTTTCTCATCAATGGATAGCTGATGAATTCTGCAATATCCACTTTACCATAAGCTTTTGCTCCAAACTGCTTTGATTTAAAAACATATTCAATATGTTTACACTCAGTTCTTTCAAGATTTTCATAATTCTGTTACTTTCTTTCCTCAGATTCTGTGATGGATTCTGAAGCCTGCACTGTACTTCTCAATCAAGCCATAGTTTATTTTAAGAAGAACAGTAAGGGGGACAGTTTTACATTAAACGGAAGCAAGTAGAGCTTAGGTAGGATTTTTAGGAAAAAAAAAAACAGAGAAAATGCTAGAATAATAGTTGGATTTAGTTGTCAAGGGATTTGTCTCTGCTCACCTCATAGAAAGAGAACCAGAATCTCTCCTGAGACTGAGTGGCTTTAATTAAGAGTAGTACAGACATGGCTGTTACAGGATTACTTCTGTGAGGGCTTTGTCCAAAAGGAACATTTGAATAGAAGGAGAATGAGATAATTGAATACCTCGAATTCTCAAATCCATACCTGACATGGCTCCTGTTACAGAAAGGCTGGTCTTTAGCCCCTCACATACTAGAATCATCTGGGAAGCTTTTAAAAACACACATCTTTTGGACCAATTAAAGTAAAATAAATCTCCTTAGCCTTAGGCATTCTTGGTTTACTTTTTAATCTTACCGTTTCTATAAAAGCTCTCAGCTTTATGAACTATTTAGGAGTGTATTTTTTAAAATCATTTTTGTTCAAAATGTTAGGGGACGAAAGTGTTCATGTTATGTGGATGAACTGTATGATGCTGATGTCGGGGCTTTCAGTGTTCTTGTCACCAGTATAGTGTTTGTTGCACCCAATAGGTAAGTTTTTAATCCCTCACCCTTGCCCCACCCTCCCCCTTCTTAGTAATTTGGACTGGGAAATTTTGGTCTCGACACCACATGTGGCCCTCCCCATCCCCTCAACCAAATCCAAACTTGCCAGAACAAATCCCTTTATTAAGAGGATTTTTTTTGTTTTTGAGACAGAGTTTCACTATGTCACCCTCGGTCGAGTGCTCTGGCATCATAGCTCACAGCAACCTCAAACTCTTGGGCTTAAGTGATTTTTTGCCTCAGCCTCGCAAGTAGCTGGGAGTACCCACCACAACGCCCGGCTCCTTTTTTTGTTGTTGCAGTTATCATTATTGTTTAGCTGGCCAGGGCCAGGTTCGAGCCAGCCACCCTCGGTGTATGTGGCCGGTGCCCTACCCACTGAGCTATGGGCACCACCCTATTAAGAGAATTTGTTCTATAAGATTTGGATTCAGTCCAAAGGCTGCACTCAAAGACTCAGAAGGCTACATGTGGCTCAGATGTTTTATACACAGACACACACACACATCTTTTTTATACTCTTCTAACAAGACATATGCATGCTTAGTTACAGTCACAGTTACAGATATTAGGTCATGGGAAATTTTTAGCAGGCATAAAAAGAAAGTGATAAAAAGTTAATGATTCTATTTCTCAAGAAACCAGAGTGTGCTGGTCTGGCTGCATAGTCTCTTTCAAGGTTATTCCTGTTTAGCGTGTGTCTCAAAGTTCTTTCTTATCTTTGGGGGCCGACTTCTTCTGCAGCTGTTCTGCTGCATCCTCGGGACCACCAGGGACTGTAAGATTTATTTCTCCTTCCTCACCAAGGCCGTAGCTTTCCTACCCTCAGTAGTAAAGAATTCTTGATTTTTGACCTGGACTATGCTAGAACCAATCCCCCTAAACCAACTTAACAAAAGGCAGATCGTATCAGTGAGCGTCCTATGAGTGCAAACAGGTGGGTTGGGGAACAACGGTAGGAAAGCTAGTGGCTGAGTCGCGGCAAGAAAAGATATCTGGGCGGATTCCCTTTGGGACGCTTCTGCTGGAATAACACGGCCGCAGTCTGTGGGCGCTGTCTTAGAATTTAGGTTCTTCTGGGGAGAGACCCTGATCGAATTTCTCAAACATGCCTACCCTTGAGACAGTAACCCTGCCAGGGGATGGGGTCACATGACTGATGTTCCCTCCAGGATTACATGAAGCATGGGAGCAACAATTCTCCCAAATATTTTCTTTATTTTTATTTTTATTTTCCTTCCTTCCTTCCTTCCTTCCTTCCTTCCTTTTCTCAGAGTCTCACTTTCTTGCCCTTGATAGACTGCCATCACAGCACACAGCAACCTCCAGCTCCTGGGCTCAAGTGCTTCTCTTGCCTCAGCCTCCCAAGTAGCTGGGACTGCCGGCACCTGCCACACAGTCCAGCTATTTTTTTGTTGCATTTTGGCCAGGGCTGGGTTTGAACCCGCCACCCTCGGTATATGGGTCCAGCGCCCTACTCACTAAGCCAGAGGCGCACCCAATTCCCCCCAGTAAATGTAAGGTCCTGCTATCGGAAAGTGGGAAGGGCATGCGGGGCATGTACAAATAACAAGTGTGCACTGTGTAAGATGCTTCAACAATGGGGTGAGTTAAGGCTACACCAGACTGGCTGGTGGACTTCAGCTATCTGGTAATTTCTGCGCATTAAATAACACATCACTGCAGTGGCCAGAGCGAAGCTGGACTGTCATCCCCTGGCCTTATCTGGATTCAGGAGCTAAGACCCTAAACTTGCACAAATCAGGCATTTCCTGTGACCGGACTGACTCTGAGTTCTCGGCCGCCCTCTGGTGGTAATGACCATGGCCGCACCGCTCAGACCGTGACAGCAGGTTTTGAGTCGTATCTATGGATGGAAGAGACTCCACCTGTCAGACTCGGGTTTGAGTTCCAAGAGCCAAAGTATGGGGTCCGGGACCAGTTCTGTGCCAGATCACACAGATGCACATGGGCTGTGCACACAGGGATTCTTTATCACAAAGGCAGAAACACCGAGTGAAAGCACGTCCCAAAGGAAGGAGGGTCTATCTCAGCGAGTGGAGAACACCCTGGGGCCTTAACTCTTCTCTGTGTTTACGTTTATGGATAATGATACGCTAAGCAGAGGGGAGAGGAATAGTTTTTATTTTTCTTAGAGAGAGGTAGGGATTTTTCAAAACTCAGGGTCCTCTTCATTTCTAACCTTGTAGAGTCACTTCCAGAGGTTGCCGTGGCAATTGTAAACAGTCACGCTCTGGTAGGTGTGATGTTCGCCATGCTAATGACGCTAAGCCGGACAAAAGGTCGCCTTGGATTGTGAGCCCCCCGTTCAGCGCATGCTCCAAGCCTGGAAAAGTCCTTTACCTCAAGTCCCTACCTGGGTTAAGTGCTGCATGTTCACGGCCTCCTTAAGTTTGCCTGCACCTGCTGTCTGTCCCTAACACCTCATCCAGCTGCTGAGACAAGAATGGAAAATATAAGTGATGAAGGTAAAGATATACTATCCATCCTGTAAACGTGTGTGCTTCCCTTGGCAAGGAAGGAAGAGAAACTCCACCCATAGTCAAGAAGTTTCCTCTGAGTCCTCTTAGCACGTGTGTGCATCCTGTGTGTAGCAGGTGGGTGAGTAAACCCCCCACCCCAATACATCTGCATCCCAGAACTCATGAAATTGACCTTCTGAAGTGTCCTAAAAGACCTAGAAAAATAAACTCGGACCCACACTGATGCAAATAATTGGTGATTTTATTCACACCCGCACAGGGAGGCCGTTGCACTAAGACAAGCGGCCCCCCCAATGCAGAGTTTTCTGTCTTTTATACCATTTTTTCTGCATAGCTTAAGAGAGCAGGGGTGGGGGGGTGAGGTGCGTTGCCATTGGCGGGGTTTCAGTTTGGTTGTCAAGGGATACATTTCAAATCACAATGGTTACAATCTTATAACAATAATTAATTAATGGATACATCTTAGATCACAATAGTTATCATTATACAATGGTAATCAATTAACGGATAGGTCTTAGATCACAATGGTTAACAGTAATCAATCAGGCCGCGGTGAGTTTTCTCCCATTGTTCACCTACTGAGAACCTGGTGGTAGTGAAACTTGGGACTTTCCATGCCTCTTTGAATTCTGGAGAGCAGGGGAACGTGTCTGGGAAAAGCCCATAGAGAGGAGGGGCGGTGGAATGGGAGAGGGCAAGAGGTTGCCCCGGGGGATGGGAGGAGGGGAAGGAGGTGGAGGGAGCAGAAGCTCACAACACTTCTTGGAAAAAGGGTATTTGCAGATGTAATTAAGTCAATCATCTCAAGATGAGATCACCTCCCTAAATCCAATGTCCTGATAAAAGATCCACAGAGAAGCAGGGATGGCAACGGGGAGACGGAGGCAGAGACTGGCATGTTGCGGCCATAAGCCAAAGAGTGCCTGGAGCCACCAGGAGCCGAAGGAGGCAGGAAAGCTTTCTCTATGAAGGCCGCAAGGGTGAGCTCAGTTTTGCTGACACATTGGTTTTGGGTTTCTGGTCTCTAGAATTGTGAGAAAATTAATTTCTGTTGTTTTAAGCAGCTCTAGAAAAACTAATATAGTCTCTACTATGACTTATTTAAAAAGAAAAAATGACAGTGTGCTCTTGCTGCCTCCCCCAGAAAGGTGGGTCCTGCTGGATACTGTTAGTCACCCACATTGTCTGGGAGACATGTGACCCACCCATTAGAAAGATATGAAGCCTTCATCAGTCATCTAAGGGGTGATGATCTCACCTCAGTGAGATGTGCCTGACATCTGACTGCCTTATCCTTAAGTACCAGATGACAGGCAAAGTGACAAATCCTTAGAGATGGGTTAACAATTTTACATATTATCCATTACTACAAATCCACAACAATAGAGGTAAAGAATTGAACTTAAAATAAAACAGGAGCACCTATAATGCAAACTAATCCATTCAGTCAGTTCTGACCTTTCACCCTCATGAGACTTTGAGGAAGGGGTTCCGCTACCTTAACTTTTTATGCATGCTAAAGATCAACAGACTATGCCACCCCAGGCAGTGCCTGTGGCTCAGTGGGTAGGGTGCCCGGCCCCACATACCGAGGGTGGTGAATTCAAACCCGGCCTCGGCTAAACTGCAACAAAAAAATAGCCAGGTGCTGTGGTGGGCACCTATAGTCCCAGCTACTCAGGAGGCTGAGGCAAGAGAATCGCCTCAGCCCAAGAGCTGGAGGTTGCTGCGAGCTGTGACGCTATGGCACTCTACTGAGGGCAAAAAAGTGAGACTCTGTCTCTAAATAAAAAAAGAATATGCTACCCCAAAATATGCATCTTTGGCATAAAGGAATATTTGAAGCCGAAAGCAACTGAGACATTCTCTGATCTCCCCCATTTCTGCCTAAAAGCAGAGCATAAATTTTCCTTTGTAAAGACCTTTCCTTCTCATGGACCAGGATGACAGAAATGGCACTGAGAGAAGTTGACATCACAACCTTTGCTAAACACTGTGTCCCATCTACTCAGGAGGCTGAGGCCCAAGAATTCAAGAGCAGCCGGAGCCAGGCATGGTGGTTCACACCTGTAATCCTAGCACTCTGGAAGGCCGAGGCAGGTGGATTACTTGGGTCAGGAGTTCAAGACCAGCCTGAGCAAGAAAAAGACCCTGCCTCTACTAAAAGTAGAAAAAATTATCTGGTGTTGTAGTGTGTGCCTATAGTCCCAGCTACTTGGGAAGGTGAGGAAAGAGGATCGTGTTAGCCCAAGAGTTTCAGGTTGCTGTGAACTATGATGATGTCATGGCACTCAACCCCAGATAGAGTGAGACTCTGTCTCAAAAACAAAACAAACAAAAAAGACCCCCCATAAACAAAAAGAGCAAGCCAAACAATCTTTACTAAACCATCTTTATCCACCATTCTTTGGTCACCTTTCTACAATTTCACAGCCCTAGGAGCCCAACTCCCCTTTCCTTGGTCTTGTCATTAGTTCACAATTTATTGTTCTTTGTTAAAATGGTGTATAAGCCCCCACGTCTAACCACTTCTTTGGGTTTTTCCTTTTTTTATATCAAGTACCCATGAATATAAAATAGTAAAATTTATATGTCTTTTCTCTTAATCTATATTTTGTCGGTTTAATTCAAAGGCTTTAGCCACAGGACCTAGAGGATAAAGGAAAAGTTTTTCGTTCCCTACAAGGTGAACTGAGTGGTAGAACTATGCTGGCATGAAGAGCCCTGCCCACTGGGATCCAACTACCAAACCACACAAAATCTAAAAAGATGATGACCACAGGAATTACAAGGCTGGCAGGAAATCTTAATAGGTTAGCTATTTAGACGGTGGGGAAAGTATAACCTTTTATGTGGCCAGATCTAGTTCGTTTGATTCATAATCAAGACGATAAGTCAAAACAGAAATGTACAGATCCCATGTCAAGATCAGGGTGAGCAGACCCAACTGTTGAGAGGGTAGGAATGTTTCTGGGTTTAAACCTAGATTCAAGGCTGGGCGTAGTGGCTCACTGGTGGCTGAGGCAGGTGGATCCTTTGGGCTCAAGAGTTGAAGACCAGACAAAGAAAGAGCAAGACCACATCTCTACTAAAACAAACAAACAAACAAAAAAATTAGCTGGGAGGTTGTGGTGGGCACTTATAGCCCCAGCTACTTGGGAGGCTGAGACAGGAGGATCACTTGAGCCCAAAAGTTTTAGGTTTCTGTGAGCCCCAATAATGCACAGGACTCAGCCCCAGGGTGACAGATTGAGACTTTGTCTCAAAAATATATAAATAAAATAAAAATAAAATAACATCACCCATTTCATTCCTCAAAGACCTGAAGGAACAATTTGGATGAATGACCACCAGGTGGCAGCAGTGTCTCGCATCATTTCTTGGGTTGAACTTAAATATCCTTTTCATCCTTTTTAAGTGGAAACCACTTGATTTTCCCAACACTACTAAAGAACATATTTAAAATACGATGCAGTGTGGCAAGTCTTTTAGCTACTATCCAGGCGCAATGGTCTTGCCTTCCAGGTCTCCAGGTTCCAGCTCAGTTGCTTTGGATGCTTACCTTGGTTCACAATCTTAACCTGAGTTAAGTCAGCAGCTTCTCTCAGTGTCCAGAGCTCTTCCTTGACTGTGTGTGGTCTTGACTCCAGAGCTTCAGTCCTGAGAGACAAAAACTCTGACTGGTGGATTTTACCATCAGGCAAAAAAGTTCCCTACTCTTTTCATTTACTCTTTCATCAAATTGGCATTGAACATTGTAGATTAACACTAATTAACTTAAATTGCAAGTCCAACACAAGTGCAAAAAGACTCAAATCTCACCACACTGTAAGAAAGTTGTTTTCGGGTGGTCCCTGTGGATCAAAGCAGTAGGGCGCCGGCCCCATATGCTGGAGGTGGTGAGTTCAAACCCAGCCCAGCCAAAAAAAAAAAAAAAAAAAAGAAAGTTGTTTTCTTCAGCCGGCAAATTTAAAGATAAGAGACCATAGAAGTGGTTTAGTCTGTGTTGGCCATAGTGAAATTGTAATGCTTTTCTAGTGGGCTAAGATGAATGAGGCAAAATAAATTGTGTGAAAATGACTCATGTTATAGTCCCTCCCTCACCTCTTCCCCTCTCTTTCTTCTCTCTTCCTATCCTCCTCTCTCTCTCTCCTTTCTTCCAGAGTATTACCCTGTTATCCAGGCTAGAGTGCTGAAGTGTCAGCCTACCTCACAGCAACCCCAAACTCTTGGCTTCAAGTGATTCTCCTGCCTTAGCTTCCCAAGTAGCTAGGACTACAGATGCCTGCCACAATGCCCAGCTAGTTTTAGAGACGGGGTCTCACTCTTGCTCAGGCTGGTCTCCAACTCCTAAGCTCAAGCAATTCACTTGCCTCGGTGGCCTCCAGAGTGCTGGGATGACAGGCACGAGCCACTGTGTTTGGCTACCCCTTCCCCTTTCCCTGTGAAAAATAACAGGAGGAAGATTTCCAGAACAATCTCACAGCATACAGACATAAAGAGATTGAGAGGACTTTCAGAGTTGTCGAGTGGACCAGACCCGAGGGGTGGACATGGCCAGCAGAATATCGGGGTGGGCCGTCTCATCCTTATGTCATTCCATTTCGGAGCCTAGGAGAGGGTCTGAGAGATGCAAGTGCATTGGCCTGGCTTGGGTCATATGCCCTCAAAACACCTGGACTGACCTGTCCATTGGATTGTCCACAGAGAGGGAAAGAACTCTCTAGAAGGAATTTGGGGTGTTGTTACCAAAGCAAGAGGGACTGGATATTAAGGGTAGTCAAAAAAGCAAATAAATACCCATGCCAAATGATGAATGTCGTTTTGAAAATTTCTGAAGTATGAAGTAAGATATCTTTTTTTTTTTTGAGACAGAGCCTCAAGCTGTCACCCCGAGTAGAGTGCCAATGGCATCATAGCTCACAGCAACCTCCAACTTCTGAGCTCAAGCAATTCTCCTGCCTCCGCCTCCCTGGTAGCTGGGATTACAGGCGCCCACTACAATGCCCGGCTAATTTTTGGTTGAAGGTGTCGTTGTTTGGCGGGCCTGGGCTGGATGAATTTGAATTTGGCTACACAAAATTCTTCA
>NW_003852764.1:213523-215611 GCF_000181295.1 Otolemur garnettii
CTGAGCTCAAGCAATTCTCCTGCCTCCGCCTCCCTGGTAGCTGGGATTACAGGCGCCCGCCACAATGCCTGGCTATTTTTTGGTTGTAGCCATCATTGTTGTTTGGTGGGCCCAGGCTGGATTTGAACCCACCAGCTCAGGTGCTCAGGTGTATGTGACTGGTGCCTTTGCTGCTTGAGCCACAGGCGCCAAGCCAAGATATCTTTTTTTTTTTTTTTTTTTTTTGAGACAGAGTCTTATTCTGTCTCCCTGGGTAGAGTGCTGTGGCCTCATAGCTCATGGCATCCACACTCTTGGGCTTGATCCTCTTGCCTCTGCCTCCCAAGGAGCTGGGACTACAGGTGTGGACCGGCTAGTCTTTCTTTTTAGTAGAGACGGGGTCTCACTCTTGCTCTGTCTGGTCTAAAATTCCTGAGCTCAAGCAATCCACCGCCTTGACCTCTCACAGTGCTAAGATGATGTTTCTTTTGAAATCGCTTCTGGTTGGGCCATGTTGAGGCATGTGACTGTATTTTCATCTTTCCTCTTGGACTACTGTGTATATCGTGCTCAGAAAGAGAGGAGTGCCGGCAGAGTGCAGCCAGCTCTGAGGTGGGATCACACGTGCCTCCTCATTGGGCAACCAGCCTTGTTTACAGAATTAAGCATCCCACAAGGTACTCCCGAGCTCTGCAAATGTCCTACCATCCATGGCCTGAAAGTGCTTGTTAAAATGGCAGATTTCAGAACCCCAGCCTAGAAGTTCTGATTCAATAAGTCTGGGGAGCAGCCCAGGAGTCTGCATTCTCGAAATGTTACCCCTGAAGATTCAAAGTCAGGAGATCATAGAGTACATTTTAAGAAACTCCTTTTCTCCAGCCAGAAGGTTATAGAGTTTTTCAAGTACAGAAAGCCAGGTGAAACTTGGCATCAGTGGAGATGCTGGTGGAATCCGGGAAGTCACCATTTATCCCATCGCACCTCCTGGCTTCCTGCTTCCTCTGCCAGAGAGCAAGCCAGACAGATGTGGCTGGAGCACAAGGCTGAGTCACCTGTCCTTTAAAAGGTGGTCTGGTTACTGAGCCAGCTCCTCCACTGGGGAGGGAAGTGCAGCCTGCAGGCCACACCAGCTATCAAGGTGTGGCCTGGTTCAGACTGAGGCTCTAGATTCTGCTTGAATCAACCTGTCTCTTATTAATCCTGTAAGAAAGCCTACACCCTAAACCAACAGCGGCTCCACTTTCCAGCTCCACACTTTCTAGTTCTTCCCTAAATCCCTCTTCTCTCTATGGCAAGATCAGATCAATACCCCCTCCTCCAGGAAGCCCCTTCTGATTTATTCTTGCCGTTTGTGGCTAAAGCCTCTGGAGTCTTTAGTAATTCCCTAAACTACATTTAACCTGTTTTTTGTTTGTTTGTTTTTAGTTGAGGTTAAAAAAACTCACATACGATGAGATCTCTCCTAACAAATTTTTAAGTGCACAGTATAGTATTGTTAACTATATAAACACAATGTTGTACAGATCTCCAGAAATTTTTCATTTTGCACAACTGAAACTCCATACCCATTAAACAACTCGCCATTCTCCCCTCTTCACCCAGCCCTTGGCAACCACCATTCTGTTTCCTGTTTCTGTAAGTTCGATTACGTTAGATACCTCCATGTAAGCAGAATTAAAAGGGGGAAGCAACCTAAATGTACATCAGCAGTTGAATGGGTAAAGAAAATGTCATATAGCCACATGAAGGAATATTTTTCACCGGTATCTAGAGGACATTATGCTGAGGAAAGCAAGCCAGACACAGAAGGGTAAATGCCACATGATCGCAACACCTTGGACTGCATCTTGGGTTATAATGAGGTGAGGTTGTTCAGCACAGCTGCATTCTGGAATCACCCAGGAAATTGACTTAACAACTCTCATGACCAGGTTGCTCCTCAGATAATTTAAATCGCGACTTCTGTGGCCTTCGGGCATTGGAAGCTGCCCAAGTGGTTCCAGCATGCAGCCAAGGGCAAGGATCCAGGATCCTTGAAAACCCAAGGGTGAGCCTTGAATCTGCCACTTACTTGAGGTGGGTGACATTGGCCCAGTGACTTGACAACAA
>NW_003852764.1:215777-217484 GCF_000181295.1 Otolemur garnettii
CTGTGGGGCAGCAGGCCTCGGGGGTCCTCATAAGATTGTTCTTCAAGGTCCAGATCTCACACCTTATTCTGAGAAGCCGGGTGGGGAGAGGCATTCAGTCTTCTTTTCTCAGCTAAGAGGACAGTGGCTTGGTGGTGTGGCCCAAGGCAGCCTCATGATGGCCTTGTTAACACCCTTCTCCCCATTACAGACCCTGGTCGACTGGGAGTGTGGGCACTCTTCCAGCCAGACTCTGACCTCTGCAGCTGCTCCCATATCCACAGTCAGAGGCAGAGGCAGGGGCAGACCATGGTTTTTTTTATTTGTTTTTTGAGACAGTCTCACTCAGTTGTCTTGGGCTTCAGTGCTGTGGCGTCATGGCTCACAGCAATCTCAAACTCAAGTGATTGTCTTGCCTCAGCCTTCCAAGTAGTTGGGACTATAGGACCTGCTACAATGCCTGGCTATATTTAGAGATGGGGTTCTTAGATGATGGCAATTTAACTTCCCCTCCTGTAAAAAAACAAAAAAGAAGAAGAATCTGTGATTTAAAGTAACCCTGTTTTTTGTTGTTAATTTTAAACCTTTTTAATTTTGTGAAGGCAAAAGGTGGAAACCTAATAAACACATGTATATGTAAAAATAAAAGAATAATGATAATAAATAAAGTAACCCTGTTTTGCTGGGTACAATGGCTCACACCTGTAATCCTAGCACTATGAGAGGCCAAGGCAGGTGGATTCCTTGAGCTCAGGAGTTTGAGACCAGCCTGAGAAAGAAAGAAACCATCTGGGCATTGTAGGGGACACCTGTAGTCCCAGCTACTTGGGAGGCTGAGGCAAGAGGATCACTTGAACCCAGGAGTTTGAGGTTGCTGTGATGCCAGAGCACTCTACCCAGGGTGGCAGAGTGACACTCGGTCTCAAAAATAAATAAATTAATTAATTAAGTAGCCCTTTTCCAAGGTTATACTTCTTTTTCTTTGCATATGTTCAAGCCCCTGGTAAAATTACACTATTGTCCTTTTACAAACACAGAGAAGCCATTTCTTCTTGGTTCCTCTGGTCTATTTGCTCTAGCTGATGACAAATACTGAGCAGATATGCCATTTCACTTTGGGACAGGGAACATCTTGTGCTGTGTTCCTGTGAGTTCAGAGAGACGCAACAACCTCCTAGGGGGGGCCTTGGCAGGGGAGACTGTCCTTGGCTTTGCCTTGTTTTCTCTCCACGTGGGCTAAGTACCTTTGCTGGCAGTTTCCAGCAGTCCTGGAGCAGCCACCCCATCAAGGTTGCCCATCACTGTGACCCTGATGTGTGTCGAACCCTATAGCAGTGGCTCTCAATTGGGAGCAATTTTACCGGAGTCCCACCTGCTGCCCAAGTGGTTCCAGCATGCAGCCAAGGGGACATTTTGCAATGTCTGGAGATATTTTTGGTTATCATAACAGTGGTGGTGGTGAGTGTATACAGTTGACATCTAGAGGACAGAGGCCAGGGGTGCTGCTGAACCTCCCACAGTGCACAGAGCAGTCTCTACAACAACAACTTCCTCAGCCCAAGTGTCAAGTGCCCCAGGCTGGGGAGCCCTGTCTTCCAGCCACGTAATGCGAAAACTTCTGAAAAAAAAAGTTCACAAATACTTTTGTAACACATCTATTTCAGATGAGCTCAAAGTGGGTTTGTGCTGGGGAAAAAAATATATATTTTATATATTGTATTATTATAA
>NW_003852764.1:217615-220578 GCF_000181295.1 Otolemur garnettii
TGCCTCTTTGAGACAGGGTCTCATTGTGTTGCCCTCAGTAGAATGCTGTGGATTCACAGCTCACAGCAACCTCCAACTCTTGGACTTAAGTGATTCTCTTGCCTCAGCCTCCTGAGTAGCTGGGACCACAGGTGCCCACCACAATGCCCAGCTATTTTTTGGCTGCAGTTCTCATTGTTGTTTAGCAGGCCTGGGCCAGGCTCCAACCCACCAGCTTCGGTGTATGTGGCCAGCACTCTACTCACTGAGCTATGGGCACCAACCCTGAAAATATATTCTTATTTTTATACAAATATATTTAATTTCTACACTGACATTCAGTTACAAACTGCAAATTTGTCTCAATGTAGTAGTATTTTACTAACAGAGAAAAAGTATAAAAATCACATGGCTAAAATTTTATAAATTGAGATAAATTAAAATCAGCAGACAGAAGCGTTCCGGCAGTAACAGATTTAACTCTCAATTTGTGAGGACTAACGCACATCAGCTTTTGTCAGCTGTGATGGATTTGGCTACAATGGATGAGCAATTGGTATCTTTGCCACCCTGCTTTATTGCCAGCTCGTGTTACCACACACCACCACTAGGGGTGCTAGTGTCACTGCTCTTTCACTTTGTGGAAACTTGGTTTTCTATGTCTAGAGAGCAAATGTGTTGGAAGCAGGATTTTGGGATACATTTTCTTTTCTTTTTTTTTTTTGAAGGAAGGAGTAGAGATTCATAGTACATGACAATACGTAAAATACTTCTTCTTCCTATGTTTACTATGTCCACATATGAAATCAAAATAACCAGTCTGATTTAGATGTATGTAAGTCTTATTCTTTAAAATTATGGTTTACAAACTTTTTTTTCTTTTTGAGGCAAGGTCTTGCTCAAAGCCAGAGATGCAATGCAGTGGCACAGTCATAGCTCACTGTGACCTCAAACTCCTGGGCTAGGCCTAGTGCGGTGGATAAGGCCTGCAATCCTAGCACTCTGGGAGGCAGAATCCGGAGGATCCCTTGAGCTCAGGAGTTTGAGACCAGCCTGAGCAAGAGTGAGTACTCATGTTTACTAAAAATAGAAAAATCATCCAGGCATGGTGGCACTTGACTGTAGTCCCAGCTACTTGGGAGGCTGCGGTAATAGGATCTCTTGCTGTGGCCTATGATGACACCATGGCACTCTACCCAGAGTGACAGTAAGACTCTGTCTCAAAAAAAATCTAAAACAAAACAAAAAAACATGTGGGCTCAAGTGATCCTTCCACCTCTGCCTTCTGAGTAGCTGGGACTACAGATGTACACAACCACATCCAACTAATTTTATAATTTCTTTTTGTAGAGATGGGAGGGTCTTTCTATGTTGTTTAGGCTGGTCTTGAACTCCTGGCCTCCAAAGATCTTTCTGCCGTGGCCTCCCAAAATGCTAGGATTACAGGTGTAAGCCATCCCACCTAGCCCAGTTTACAAATTTGTATGCTCATCAGAATCACCCAACAGGCTTATAAAATTCAGATTCTGTATTTAGAAATTTAATAGGTCAGGAGTCTGCATTTTTACAAGTAAATGGTTCCCTAGCTTATAACCTGCTATAGGAGATTATATTAAATTCTTCAATTCTTTGTTCCCACTGGTCCCTATCCACTATGTTCTGGCTTTATTTTGTTTTGTTTTTTTTAAGCAAATTCTATTTTTTTTTTTTTTTTTTTTGTAGAGATAGAGTCTCACTTTGTTGCCCTTGGTAGAGTGCCGTGGCATCATACAGCTCACAGCAACCTTCAGCTCCTGGGCTTAGGCGTTTCTCTTGCCTCAGCCTCCCTAGTAGCTGGGACTACAGGTGCCCGCCACAACGCCTGGCTATTTTTTTCTTGCAGTTTGGTCAGCACTGGATTTGAACCTGCCACCCTCAGTATATGGGGCCAGCACCCTACTCAGTGAGCCACAGCGCCATCCTTAAGCAAATTCTAATTTTGTCACCCTCAATAGAGTGCTGTGATGTCATAGCTCACAGCAATCTCAAACTCTTAAGCTCAAGAGAGCCTCTTGCCTCAGCCTCCCAAGTAGCTAGGACTAAGGTGCCCTCCATGATGCCCAGATAGTTTTTCTATTTTTAGTAGACATGGGTCTCGCTCTTACTCAGGCTGGTCTCGAATTCCTGAGCTCACTCAAGCAATCCACTGCTTCAGCCTCCCAGAGTGCTAGGATTACAGGCGTGAGTCACCATACCTGGCCTCCTATACACTCTAAAGTGGCCTTGCCATTTCTCTCCTGAAAGGAGGGATTCTATTTCCCTGTTGTAAACTGTTGGACCAGTGATTTTTCAACCAGTGTGCCATGAGAGGATCTTAGGTGTGCCATGGAAATTTTTAAAGATTGTTAATTCAATTATTTTCAAAAGAAGCTCAGAGCACAATATGTATATTCTTTTCTAAATTCTTTTCTTTGATCAACATAATTTAAGTGTGCCATGGAAGTATAGCTATAGTTTCAAATGTGCCCTGATTAAAAAAGGTTGAAAAATATTGTGTTAGGCTATCAGAAGGGAATAGAAGTGATGGTGTGTGAGGTAGTGCCCTGAAGGCAGTGCCTGTGGCTCAGTGAGTAGTGTGCCAGCCCCATATACCGAGGGTGGCAGGTTCGAACCCGGCCACAGCCAGTTACAAAAACAGCAGTGACAATTGTAACAAAAATAGCTGGGCGCAGTGGTGGATACCTATAATCCCACCTACTCAGGAGGCTGAGGCAAGAGAATCACCTAAGCCAGTGGTTCTCAAGCTTCCTAATGCAGCAACACTTTAATACATTTCCTCATGTTATGGTGACCCCCAACCATAAAATTTCTTTCCTTGATACTTCATAACTATAATTTTGCTACTGTTATGAATCATAATATAAATATCTGATATGCAGGATGTATTTTTATAGTTACAAAGGGATCCCGACCCATAGGTTGAGAAGCACTGGCCTAAGCTCAAG
>NW_003852764.1:221449-223088 GCF_000181295.1 Otolemur garnettii
TTTTTTTTTTTTTTTTTGCAGCTTTTTGCAGGGGCTGGGTTTTAACCCACCACCTCTGGCATGGGGCTGACGCCCTACTCCTTTGAACCACAGGCACTGCCTGTATTTATTTTTTTTCTTGCTTATTTCTGTCTCCCACTCTGTGGCATAAGCTCCATGAGCGTCTGTAGCTTTCCTGTCGAGTGAGCCCCTGTATCTCCTGCATTCAGCCCAATGCGTGGCACATAGTAGGTACTCAACAAACGCTGGGTGACCGGGAGACAGATGAACAACCCCTCAGAGCCAAGCGTTACCCCCATTTTGCAGGTTAGGACATGAAGTTTAACCAATCCAACTGGTTTATTCAAAACCTCTCGGGAGCAAGGGGCAGAGTCAGATTAGGACTCAGGCCCTTGAACTTACGTCACCCGCTCCTCCTGCCTCCCAAGGAGTGTTTTGTTGGTCAGTGGTCAGAGGTGCACGGGGCTCTGGCATCGACTGGGAGCCAGACAGGCAACGATCAGAATGATCAGAACAGAGAACGGTCAAAGCTCTTGGCCCACAGGCTATGAGTCAGGGGCTGCGCTCAGGGCTATGCGCTCTGTAATTAGTGCGCTCCAGACACCGGAGAGACGCTGCTCCTGCGGCATCTGTGGGCAGCTGTGCAGGACACCGCCTCCACACCCCTCCCCAGCAAGCCTGGGGCGACCCAATCCCCTGCGGGCTTGAGCAAAGGGCACTGAGAGGACCGGGCGTGGCAGAAGTGTCTGCTCACACACCCAGGTGTGGCTAACCCCAAATAGGTATTTCCAGTCTCCTCTTGGCTTGAGAGGTATTGCAAGGCCAGTTTGAGAGAGGAAACCCAGTTCGGAAATAGGAGACTCAGAGCAAATCTGACATGAGAAGAACAAACGGCATGTGTGGATTTCCTTAAGATGGCAGAGGGCGTTAGACTTTGTGGGTCTGTAATGTTAATTATACCTCCCCCAGGGGTCCCATGTAAGAAAGGTGAGATGGGGGGGGTGCTAGAAAGATACATGAACTGGGTCAGTTCCTGCAGATAATGAACAGGCAAAGCGGATACCCATTGTGGGTGTCTGCATTTCTCTGGGGCAGAGATCAAGGGAGGAGCTCCAGCCCCGAGATATGGCCGGAAGAGCTTGTATCCCTTATAGCAGAAGATCCTCTGTGGTGGTGATGGGAGGAAAATGCCTCCCTCCCACGATTCCTCTGAGGAGATTAGCACCAGTGGCATTTTACTCCACAGGGAACTATTGGAGTTCAACACCTCCTTATAAATCTGTGCGTGTGACCTCACGCGGGAGAATCTCCCAATATAAGGCCCAGATTTCAGATTTCTCAAGGCGACCCTTAACATTAATAATAATAACAATAGGAGCTGATGTGCTCACTCAGTAACTGCTGGCGTCTTTGTTCCCGCTCTCACCTTACCTTCTGAGCGAGTAGACTTCAATAAAAGCAGAGTGGGCTCCGTGCCTGTGGCTCAAGTGGCTAAAGCGCCAGCCACATACACCTAAGGTGGTGGGTTCCAATCCAGCCCGGGCCCACCAAACAACAATGGTGGCTGCAACCAAAAAATAGCTGGGCGTTGTGGCGGGCGCCTGTGGTCCCAGCTACTTGGGAGGCTGAGGCAGGAGAC
>NW_003852764.1:225274-229212 GCF_000181295.1 Otolemur garnettii
GGCAAGGGACTTGAAGAGAAACTTCTCTGAAGAAGACAGGTGCACAGCCTACAGATATATGAAAAAATGCTCATTGTCATTAATCATCAGAGAAATGCAAATCAAAACCACTTTGAGGTATCATCTAACTCCAGTAAGATTGGCCTATATCACAAAATCCCCAAACCAGTGATGCTGGCATGGATGTGGAGAAAAAGGAACACTCCTACACTGCTGGTGGGATTGCAAACTAATATGTTTCTTTTGGAAGGACATCTGGAGAACACTTAGAGAACTAAAAATAGACCTGTCATTTGATCCTACAATTCCTCTACTAGGTATATATCCAGAAGACTAAAAATCACACTATAACAAAGATATTTGCACCAGAATGTTTATTACAGCCCAATTCACAATTGCTAGGTCATGGAAGACGCCCAGGTGCCCATCGACCCACGAATGGATCAATAAATTGTGGTATATGTACACCATGGAATATAATGCAGCCTTAAAGAAAGATGGAGACTACCTCCTTCATGTTTACATGGATGGAGCTGGAACATATACTTCTTAGCAAAGTATCCCAGGAATGGAGGAAAAAGTATCCAACGTAATCGGCCCTATTATGAAGCTAATTTATAGCTTTCATATGAAAGCTATAACCCAATTATAGCCCAGGAATATAGGGAAAGGGGAGAGGGAAGAGAGGGGAGAGGGGATAAAGGGCGAAGGGAGGTCGATTGATGGGACCACGCTTACGGTTCCTCTTATAAGGGTACTTGTGAATCTTTCTAAATGTAGAAAATAAATGTCTTAACACAATAACTAGGAAAATGATACGAAGGCTAAGTCAACCAGTTTGATGAAAGTATTTCAAATTGTATGTAAAACCAGCACACTGTACCCCATGACTGCATTAATGTACAGAGCTACGATCTAATAAAATAAATTAATAAATAAATAATTTTAAAAAAATAGCAGGGTGTTGTGGTGGGCACCTGTAGTCTCAGCTGCTCGGGAGGCTGAGGCAAGAGAATCACCTGAACCCGGGACTTGCAGGTTGCTGTGAGCTATAATGCCTCAGCACTCTACCAAGGGCAATAGGGTAAGACTCTGTCTCTAACAACAACAACAAAAAAATACACAGAACATCCTAGACTTCGGCCTGTCCCCTAGGGGTATGCACACAGGTCCACAAACTGCAGCAGAGCATGTGGGAGCCAGGAGGTCTCTAATTCTCCTGCATGCAGGTCTGTGTATACAGATTCATGCAGGGCAACAAGTCCAGCATCCTCCAGACTCACTGGTACAGGGACCTAAAATAGTTTTAATGCAGTGACAAAATGAGTTAGTCTGTCGCCATCACACAGCCCCTCGATGAAAGAATTACACAGTACTTTATAAAAATGTAAGATGCACAAACTACAATTCCTTCAAATATAGCTGTTGTCAGTGTCATATTTGGTCCTAATATGTGCATGTCTTAGCTGATGCTGCATTTGTTCTTGAGTAAAATGATACTAAGCACCACATGAGGACTGATTCTGCCTGTGAGTAGGAAGGTTGGGCGTTTTCTCCCTGATGTCATCATCTCTTTCCATCTTCCTAAATGTGCATCATACAGCAGGGACGCGGCATCTCTCATGTCTCAAAACACCTTGGGACACAGATGGATGAGGCCACTGAATGCTGCAGGGTGGTGACAACTAGCCAGGAGAAGACACAGGGGTATTTCGGGCCCTGAAGTGTTTTGTGAAGAGAACTCTTGCATTTTCTTAGGGATCAGGCTTTCCCAATCTCTGGTTCTGAGGTGCTTTGTTGGTTTCCATCATGACTACCAAAAGAAAAGTCCCTAGGTAGAAAATTTCACGGGAATTTGAGACCCAAATTCCTCATGAGGTTTGCTTAGCACCCTGCAAACCCTAGGAGTGTAACCTATACCCTTGCTCACAACGTGCCTAATTACACCTTTCCATTGAGACAGGAGGTGACCATTTGTCCCATCTCTGGCCCCACGTCACCCTGTACTGGGCTAGTGGCCTCTCCATGGGGTAGAGGTTCTGTCTCAGAGACTGCATGAGGACAAGGAAGGTATCTGGGTTTGCTCCCTGCTGTGTTTTCAGAGCCTCACATGGTGACTCACATACTAAGCATTTAATACTACTTGTTGAAAAGAAATGAATAACTGAATGAATGAATGAAGGGGAAAACTCAATCCTGCACTGACAGATTTGGAAAGGGGAGCTGAGGTGAGGAGGGGCCTGGCCTGGCCAAAACCTACAGGAAGCGCGTCCCCCGCAGAGACCTGGCTTTCTAGGTCTCACTCATCCCATCACGACCTCACGGTTATGAAACTTCCTGCTGAGTGTTTCTGGATCTGAGCATTGCTGGAGTTTTTTCTTGGCCTTGTTGAGACTTTCGAGTGGGCAGGAGTTCTGAATACCAGCCTTCATAGTCTGTTCTCTGGTCCCAACAATGCCAAAACTCTTCTCCTCTCTTTTTGACCCAGTTCCCGGACCTCTATGTGCACTTCCTCAATATCAGGTACATGATGCCACTGACCAAGGTGCAAAGGCCACCCACGCCAGGATGAAGGAGTAGCCGTATTGGCCCGTTGAGTTCTGGGGATATCCATCGTCACTGCTGTGAATTTCCTCCCGCCTGTCTATATAAATGGACGCCGCAATCATGACACATAGACCTGTTAGGAAGAAAACCAGAGTTTGAACAAATCATGGACCACAGTGCATCCCTAAGGGGGCGTATGGCCGGAGTTAAAGATAAACGTAAGCTTTTATTATTTTTATTAGATGTTTATTTTAGTCTATTGGAAAAATTACAACTCATATTTTGTGGCAGAATATTGTCTACTACTCTGTAGCTGTTGCGTTTCCCATTCTTGCTAACTGAACCCACTTTTATCTGGACAATACCAACTACCCAACCCAGAGGACAGGCATAGTGTAAGCCAGGGGTCAATAAGCCTGCCCTGGGAAGGCCCAGACAGCAGTTTCGGTTTTTTGTGGGCCACAGTCACAACTACTCAGCTCTGATGTTGTAGTGTGACAGCGGCTTGAGAAAGAACATAAATGAACGGCTGTGGCTAGGTTCCAATAAAACTTTATTTACAAAAACATGTGGCAGGTCAGATCCGGTCCACAGGCCATAGTTTGCCAACCCTTCCCCCGGTAATCCAGTGCCTGTTCAGTTGTTGCACTTTATGGATCAGTTAGGGGCTCAGTTCTGGCCACAGAAAATCCTTCAGTGAAAAACATTGCTCCCTGGAAGGAGAGAGCTGAGGAAGGAGAAAACGTTCTGTAATTTTCCCTTGCTTACTGCTTTAAATACTATCAGGGTAGGATGGGATGTCTGTAGCTGCAGCAGCCTTTTGGGGGCATGAAGTGCTTATTGCCCCAAAGTCATCTTTAGAGTGGAGGCTGAATAGAAGGATGGAAAGCTAAGAAGTAAGTGCTCAAAGGTGACATAAATTGCAAACCAGCTCTGGCACCTTCCACCTCCAGGGTACTTATTGCATCAAAACATAACCATCTTTTCAGCTGAAGTCATGTTAACTGGATTTTCTCTTACATGCAACCAAACACTTCTCAGTTGAAACACTTGCAGTCCCAATATTCACAGACATTAGAGCTGAGCATGAGAGTAAGTACTCTGACTCTCCTGGGGACCTACCCATCTCCCAGTTGGGCAGTTTTGGTAGTGGTGTCCCTCAGGACACCCACACCTTCTCTGGACAGGAATCAAGTGCATAAGACAATCTTCCCCAGGCTCGGTGCCTGTAGCTCGGTGGTTATGGTGCTGGCCACTTGCACCAAGGCTGGCAGATTCAAATCCATCATGGGCCCGCTAAACAACAATGACAACTGCAACAAAAAAATAGCCAGGCATTGTGGTGGGCACCTGTAGTCCCAGCTACTTGGGAGGCAGAGGCAAGAGAATCT
>NW_003852765.1:0-1125 GCF_000181295.1 Otolemur garnettii
TGCTAAGGTTCTGTCCTTTCAGCCTCCTTCTGGACGGGAGCTTCTGTAAAAAGCTGGCTGCAGTTCGCCATCTTGGCTCCGCCCCTCAAATATACCTCTTATTTTATTTGTTTAAGTCACTATATAAGGGGCTCAGAAATAATCCCACATGTACCATTGTGAACAGCTCTTGGTATGACGCAAAGGATCCATGTTCAGCACAAGGAGAGATCTGGTGGTCTTAGCTTTGATCCAATCAGGACAAAATCTCTCTCATCATTCCTGGGAAAATAAGCTGAATAATAAGAGAGAAAGTCAAATAATTTTGTTGATTTCTATAAAGAAGTCAACTGGAGCTCTGATAGGGATTGAGTAAAGTATACAGATCAATGTGCATAATATGATCATCTTTAAAATATTTAGTTTTCTAATTCATGAATATGGGATACCTTTCATTTTAAATACATCTTTCTTTCAACAATTTTTTTTTTAGTTTTCAGAAGAGCAATTTTTACTTATTATGTTGAATTTCTTAAGTAACTTTATGCTATCATCAGTATGTATAATTTATTTCCTAATTTCATTTTTTGTTTTCTTATCACTATATATAGAAACATAATAAATTTCTGTAATAATGATCTTATATTCTACAACATTACTGAATTTAGTTCCAATATACAGGGTAGGCATAAAGTTTGTGTGCAATTAACTATGTTAAAATATTTGAAATAGCACTAGCACACGAACTTTATGTTCACCCTGTACTCTTGGTGGATTCTCTACAATTTTCTATATAAAAAGACATGTCATTACAAATGTATAGTAATCAAAACAGTATGGGACTGACAGAAAGACAGACACACAGACGAATGAAACAAAATAGAAAAGCCCATAAATAAGCCCAGGCAAATATGGTTAAATAATCTTCAACAAAGTTGCAAAGAATACACAAAAGAAAAAAAATATCTTCGATAAGTGGTGCTCGGGAAACTAGATATTTAAATTCAGAGAAAAATGGAATTGGATTCTTCTTTTATACAATAGATAAAAACAACTCAAAATGGATTAAAGATTTAAATGTAAGATCCAAAGCCATGCAATTTCTGGAAGAAAATATGGTATAAAATCTTTTTTTTTTTTTTTTTT
>NW_003852765.1:1145-73776 GCF_000181295.1 Otolemur garnettii
CTCTATTGCCCAGTGCCATGGTGTCAACCTAAGTCACAACAACCTCAAACTCTTGGGTTCAAGTGATCCTCTTTACTTTAGCCTCCAGAGTCTCTGGGACTACAGGCCCCTATCATAAAATCTAGCTATTTTTTTCTATATTTTAGTAGAGATGGGATCTTAGTCTTGATCAGACTGATTTTGAACTGCTGAGGTCAGCAATCATCCCACCTCATCTTCTGAAAAATGCTAGGATTACAGGCCTGAGCCACTGCACCCAATCCAGAGTAAAATCTTCATAGCATTGGTTTTGTGAATAATTTCGTGCATATGACTCCAAAATCACAGTCAATAAAAGCAAAAAGAAACAAGTGGAATTGGATAAAATTTAAAAACCTATGCAAAGCAAACAATGAAAAATGGAAAGGAAACCTATGGAATGAAAAATATTTGAAAATCATATATCCAGTAAGAGCTTAATATCTAAAATATATATTAGAAGGTACTCACACAATTCAATAGCAAAAAATAAATAAATAAATAATAACCTCATAAAAAAGTGAGCAATAGACCTAGATAGACATTTTTCCAAAGAAGACATATAAATGCCTAAAACCACAGGAAAAAGTGCTCAGTATCACTAATCATCAGTATCTGGGAAATAACAAAAATCAAAATTACAATGAACTATCACCTCACACCAATTAGGGTGGCTATAATCAAAAAGGGAAAAGACAACAGATGTTAAGGATATGATAAAAGGGAACCCTTACAGATTGTTTTTGAGAATGAAAACTGGTACAATAACTATGGGAAACAATATGGAGTTTCCTTAAAAAATTAAAAAACAGAGCTACCATATGATCCAGAAATCCCACTTCTGGGTATATATTCAAGGAAAATAAAATCACTAGCTGAAAGAAGTGTCTTCTGTCCTATGTTTATTGCAATATTAGTCACAATAGACAAAATACAGAAACAACCTACGTTTCCATTGGCAGATGAATGAAGAAAATGTGAGATATATATATCTCCAATTGAATATTATTCAGTTTTCTGAAAGAAGAAAATTTCACCATTTGCAACAATATGGATGAACCTGGAAAACATTATACTAAGTGAAATGATCCAGATACCAAAAGACAGATACTGCATATCTAACTTATATGTGGAATTAAAAATGAAAATCTAACTCATAAAAAGAAAGGAGTGATTACCATAAGTTAGAGGGTGAAGGAAATGGGAAATGTTGGCCAAAAGGTACAAACTTATATTTATTGTTATGTTGGCCAAACTAACTCCATCTTGAACAGCCATTCTGTGAGACTGTTACAAGTGGACATAACTCAGATAAGAGAGAGACATGCTGCAGGGTCATCCTTGCACTGGCCCAATTACAGACTAGCCCAATTAGCTCAATATAGACTCATATGAGAGAAATTTGCTGACATACTGATAAGAAGAATCTGCCAGGAGCGTCCTGATAATGAGATAACATCTTTGAAGTCATGATAAGAACAACAGTTTGGTGGTCCTTGATACAAACCAGCTCTCCTTGGCCAACTATGTAAGACCTGTCTCCCTCCCTAGACCTTGGCTAAAATCCTTTAGATCTTATTAGCCACTTTGCACCCAACGGTTAAAATAATGCTGCCTTTGCTATACTTTGGTCTTGAGTGTTCTGATCTGCTCCTTTTCAGTTTTTATCTATCAGTTATAAGATGAGTAAGTTTTGGAGACATAATGTACAGAATGGTGACTGTAGCTAATTTATCATATACTAGACATATCAGTGAAGCTGAAGAAAAAAGATACCATTATCTGTGGGAAAAGGTTGTTTTAATTCTTTCTTTTGAATATGGATGCCTTTCATTTCATTTTCTTGCCTATTTATCCTGAATAGAACCTTCAAATACAGTGTTAAATTAAAATTGTGAAAATGAATATCCATGTCTTACTCCTGATGTAAGCAGGAAAAGCATTCATTCTTTCACCATCAAGTGTAATACTAGCTGTGGATATTTTGTGGATTTCTTTTACAGATTGAGGAAATTCTCATCTGTTCCTAAATTATTGAGTGTTTTTATTAGGAAAGAAGATTGTATTTTCTAAATGCTTTTTATGAATCTCTTAAGAGAATCTTCTGGGAGTTTTCCCCCTTCATTTTATCAATCTGGTACATTACAGTAAGTAATTGTCAAATATGAAAATAACATTGTATTCCTTGGACAAGTTCTATTTGGTAGCGTTGTCTAATCTTCTTTATACATTATTGAATTGAGTTTTATAGTATTTTCACATAAAAATTATTGTGGTAAAATATAATAACATAAAATTTACCATTTTAATCATTTTCAAGTTTAGTAACATTATGTACATTCACAGTGTTGTCTAACTTCATCATATACATCTCCAGAACTTTTTCATCACCCTAAACTGAAACTCTGTGCCCATTAAAAAAATAACTGCCCATTCCTCGCACAACCCCAGCCCCTGATAATCACTATTCTGCTTTCTGTATGAATGAATTGACTAGTCTAGATAGCTCATATAAGTGGAACCATAAAATACATTTTTATGTCTGGTTCCTGATCTGGGTGGAAATGATTTCACTTTCACTCTAATCAATATGATATTGGCTGTAGGTTTGCTGTAGATAGCTTCTATCAGTTTAAGAAATGTTCCTTCTATACCTATTTTCTTAAACATTCTGATCTAGAGGATGCTGGATATTATCAAAAGCTTTTACTGCATCAGTTGAGATAATCATGTGGTCTTTGTTTTTTATTTTGTTTATGTGATGCATTATACTTATATATTTATTCATATTGAACCATTTTGGGGACCCCGGGATGAGACCCACCTGGTCGTGATGTATAATTTGTTTTTTGTTTTGCTGCTGGATTCTATTTGTTAGGATTTTATTGAATATTTTTGCATCAATATTCATTAGAGATATTGGTCCATAATTTTCTTTTCTTGTTGGGTATTTTCCTGGTTTGGGTATCAGGGTGATATTTGATTCATAGACTGTGTTGAGAAGTATTCCTTTTTTTTCTATGTTTTGGAAAAGGTTAAGTAATATAGGTACTATTTCCTCTTTAAAGATTTGGTAGTATTATGATATGAAACCATCTGTTTTTGTGCTTTTTTGGGGGAGGGAAATTTCTTATAGTTGATGCTATTTCAGAATTTGATATAGTCTTGTTCAACATTTCCACTTCTTTCTGGCTAAGTCTAGGAAGGTGGCGTGTTTCCATGTACAGGTCTATTTCCTTCAGACTTTTGTACTTCTGAGAATAGAGTTTTTTATAATATTCATTAAAGATTTTTTGAATCTCTGAGGAGTCTGTTGTTAATTGGCCTTTATCATTTCTGATTGATGAAATTAGAAATTTTACTCTTTTCTTTATGGTTAGGTTAGCAAAAGGTTCATCTATTTTATTGATCTTTTTAAAAAACAACTTTCTGATTGATTGATCTGTTGTATAATTTTTTTATTTTCAATTTCATTTAATTCTGCTCTAATTTTAGTTATTTATTTTCTTCTGCTGGAGTTGGGGTTGGAATGTTCTTCCTTTTCCAATTGCTTCAGATGTCTCACTAAGTTGTTAACTTCTTCTCTTTCCATTTTTTTGAGGAAGGTTTGTAGCACTGTAAGTTTCCCTCTTACAACTGCATTGGTGGTATCCCAGAGGTTCTGTTAATTCATGTCTTCATTATAGTTTTGTTCTAGAAATTTGGTAATTTCCTTCTTAATGTCATCTATCACCTAGCTATCATTCAGCATGAGGTTATTTAGTTTCCATGATTTTATATGAGTATGCAGATTCCTGTCATTACTGAGTTCAACTTTTATTCCATAATGATATCAGAAAATACATGGAATAATTTCCATTCTTTTAAATTTGCTGGGGTTAAATTTGTGACCTAAGATGTGATTAGTTTTAGAGGACTTTCCAAAATTGATAGGCTTAGGAGAAGAACATATATTCATTTTTGTTAGGATGAAATGTTCTTTAGATGTCTCCTAAATTGAATTGTTGAATGGTTAAGTTTAATTCTAAAGTTTTCTTGCTTAGTTTCTTATTGGAGGATCTATCTAATAATGCTGAGGAGGCGTTAAAATCTTTGACTATTACGGTGCTGGAGGAAATCAAGTTGCTCATGTAGGTTAGAGTCTTTCTTATAAATTGAGGTGCATTCAGGTTGGGTGAATAAATGTTAATAATTGAACTCTCATCATGTTGAGTGTTCCCCTTAACAAATATGAAGTGACCATCCTTATCTTTCCTTACTCTTGTTTGTTTAAAGCCTATCGTATCTGCAAATAAAATTGTAACACCTGCTTTTTTCTGATTGCCATTTTCCTGAATTATAGATGACCATTCTTTCACCCTGAGTCTATATTTATCTTTTAAGGTAAGATGAAATTCTTGTATGCAGCAGATATCTGGCCTGCGTTTTTGTATCCAGTCAGCCGAGGGCAATTTAAGCCATTCACATTAATTGAGAGTATTGATAAGCCTGGTACTATTTTTGGTATTGAGTTTTTGAAAAGTCCAGTGGACATTTTTAAACCTTTCAACACTGTGGAAGTTGGAGTTTGATCAAAAGTTTTTGAGTGAGTTTGCTTTGGTGGTGAAGCATTGTGCTTGTCATTGTGGAGGCTGGTTTGAGAACATCCTAGAGAGCTGGTATAGTTAAGGAAAATTTCTTCAAAATGTGAATGGTATTAAAATATTTATTTTGTCTGTCATATATGAAACTCCATTTAGCTGAATACAGGACCCTTGGTTGAAAGTTACTTTGTTTTAGGAGGTTAAAGGTTGATGACCATTTTCTTCTAGCTTGCAAAGATTCAGTAGAGAGATATGCAGTCAGTCTAATAGTCTTCCCCTTGTAGGTTATGGATTTCTTACCTCTGGCTTCTTGCAGAATTTTCTCCTTCATATTATCTTTGGCAAAGTTTATTGTAATGTGTCTAGGAGATGTTTTATTTGGATTGAGTTTTGCTGGGGTTCTGAAATTGTCTGCTATCTGGATTTCTGAATCTCTTACTATGTTTGGGAAGTTCTCCTCTATTATCCCTTGGAGTAGAGCAGCCAGGCCTTTCAAATCAACATTTTCTCCTTTAGGGATTCCTACAAAGTGACTGTTTTCTCTTTTGAAGTGGTCCCACCATTCTCTCAGGGAATGGTCCATGTTTGCTCTCCACTTCTATTCCTCTTTGAGCATTTTGGAGCATTGAAAACTTTGTCTTCAATGTCAGAGATTCTTTTGCCTGCTCCATTCTGTTACTGTGGGATTCTATTGTATTTTTCAGATCTTTGAAGGCTGTAAGTTCTCACCTCAATGTGCCAAAATCTTTGATGATTTTGTCTTTGAATTCATTGAATTCTTGATACAACATTTGAATTACTCCTTAAAATTCTAATTCCATCTTTAGTTCCATTCTTTTGATCTTATTTCCCTTCCAAATTCTGAACTCAATTTCTGACATCTCAGCCATGTTTATGAATGGGATCATCTGGAGTGTCTGTTTTGTCATTTCTTGGGGCAGTTAATCTCTGATTATTCATGTTGCCAGAGCTTTTCTGCTGATTCCACCCCATGATTATTTTTCAACATTTGGCTAGATGGGCTGTTGAGGTGAAATTGGATTGGGAGCTCCTGGAGTTGTGATTAACCATTCCTTTGCCAAGGATCTGGGACTGGTGACTACAGCTTTTTTTCCTATAGCTTTGCAAATGCCTGGAACAGTATTACAGTCTGAGGCTCTGGGGACCTGCTTGGTGTGACTGGGTTAGGTGGCTCTGTCTTGTATTCAGCTGGTCTTTGACGGATCTCAGAGGATCAGTGACTCTGGGTTGAAATCTCAGCTGTGGAGAAATACAAGCAACTAAGATACCCCACCCACCACTGGCAACAACTAGAAAAGGAAAATCAACCCTTTCTGTTGCCACACAACCAGGGGAGCAACCACGAGGGTCCTTGGGTGATTGGCCCAGGTTAGGAGTTCCAAAACAATTGACCCGGTCAGTACCTACTTTCAAGTGGGAGAGTTTGAAAGTTCTCCAGCAACTAGTAGCAGAGGTCTACTGGCTGCTCAAATGTGACTCACAGTGGTGATCTGTGCAGTCAGAAATATCCACCCAGTAATATATTTGGACCAGAGGGCTGGTATCTCTTTCCCTACCTTGGACCATTTTCATGCCCAGTTACTGGAAACCCCATGGGGCTGTGGTACTGTTCCCTCCAATAAGCATATCTACCAGGGCTTTGGGCCTGCCACAGTCAAAGGAAAGTCAGTGACCCCTGGTCCTGGCCACCACCCTCTGCCACCAGTCAGCTGGGGGTGCTGAGGCCTGCCTGCCTCAGGTACTGAATGGCCACTGGGGAGTGTTTCACCTGAGCTCATTCTGAACCTGAACATAACAAGTTAGCAAATTAATTTTTTCTCTCAGCAACCATGCCTTTGCCCCAGCCACTCTTCAGCACTGGTATTCCTATAGGGCAAGGTCTGGCTTCCTCTGGCATTTCTCAGAATTTGGGAGGTGTCCCTTTTTCTAGGATTAGACCTTTGCAGGATGACTCTACTATTGCTTAATCTTTGTGGGAGCTATTCCTTTGCAGCTCCCAGGTGGCTCCCATGGCCAGGGAGGTGGCTGTAGTGGCAGCTCCAGGAGCACGGGACATGTGGCTCCAGCAGCAGGGTGGGGACGCATTATGCTCTTCTGCCAGGGTGGATGCACAGGGCTCCAGCAGGGTAGGAGCTTGGCTCATGCCTCTGGCAGGGTGGGGCATGCAGCAGCTTCAGCAGGGTGAAGCTCAAGGCTTGTGGCTCTGGTAGGGCACACATGTGGTGGATCCGGCAGGGTGGGGTGCACAGTAAGAGGCTTTATCTGGACAGACTGTTGGGCACAAGGGTCTTGCATGGGGGTGGTGCATGCTGTGGCTCTGGCAGTGCAGGGTGCATAGCGTGTGGCTCTGGCAGGGTGGCATGTATAGCAAGTGTCTCTGACTTGGCAGGGCATGAGGCTCTGGCAGGGCAGGGTGCATGGCTCACAACCCTCCTCCCACAACTAGTTTGCACTTTCACACAGCCAAGCCCAACAGCCTCCCCTGCTCTGTCTGCATTAATGCGGGGCTCACTGTTACAGTGTAGCTTTTCTACCATGGCCCTTGCAGTGCCTGGACCTGACAATAAACCAAAGACATTCCAATCTCTGCAGGGGTTAGGCTTCTGCACCATCAAGTGAGGGAGGAAGGGTGGACTGGAAGTTCAAAATGGCTGGGGAAATGTTAGCTCAACTTTCATTCCTGGCAAGAGGAGTGCTCAGGGTCACAACAGGGTCCCTCTGGAGAAGTAGTCCCCACTTCCTGCAACTCTATCCCATGGGGTGAGACAAGAGGTCCTCAGTTCACTGCTTGCCTGTAGAAGACCAGAAAACCTACAGCAAGAAAAAAAAAGAAGAAGAAGAAGAAGAAAAGAAACAGAAAAAAAAAAAAGGGGTGGAGGAGCAAGATGGCTGACAGGTACCAGCCTCTGACAGAAGTTCCCATCGAGAGGGAAGGATGAAGTCCAGAAAATACCCAAAGAAGTTGAAGACTAGGAGCCCAGGCAAACGAGAAGAGTGATATCTGCTGGACAACTCTGCTGAGGTAAGTTGTGACTCCTAGAAAGCAATCTACAGGTACATACTACATCCTGAAGGAAGGGTGTTCATCCCCTCCCCCAAGAAAGTTGTATTTTTTTCTTTTTGTCTTCTCCTGTGAGTTTCCTACAGGCGAGCATTGAACTGAGAACTTATTGTCTCACTCCATGTGTGAGAGCTACAGAAAGAGGGGTCTATTCCCCTAGAGGGACTCTGCTGAGACTTCAAACACCCTCTAGGCAGGCAGAAAAATCGAACTAATGTTTTGCTGCCATTTTGAATTCCCAGTTCACCCTTCCCCCCTTACCTGCAGAGACAGTGAGAGGAGGCCCAAGAACAGCGTCCCCCAACCCCTACAGGACCAAGCACCCTGTCCCAGCTCTGGAGTCAGAGAATTGCTTGAGCTGTGTGTTCTCTGCAAGGCTGCCACTCACCCACAGCTCCTGGGCACCCCAGTGGGGTGTGCTGAGAACTGTTTGACCTGCATGTCCCCTGTGGCTATCTCCTCTTGGCCGCAGCCCCTGGACACCTGAGCAGGGTGCTCCCATGACTGTTTGACCTGTGCATCCACCACACAGCTGCTGCTGCTCAGCTGCCACCCCCGGGCACCTGAGCCAGGAGCATTGAGGACTGTTCCACCTGCACATCTTCTGTGGCTACCGCCACTTGGCCATTGCCCCACAGGCACCCGAGCAGGGCACCCTGAGGACTGTTTGACTCACGTGACCCCTGTGTGGCTACTACTAATCAGCCACTATCCACAGGCACCTAAGCAGGGCATGCAGAGCACTGTTTCACCCACGAGTCCCCCTAGGCTGCTGCTGCTTGGCTGCCGCACCCTGGGCACCCAAGCGAGGCACCCCAAGACTGTTTGACTGGCATGTCCCTGCGTGGCTGGTACCGCTTTGCTGCTGCCCCTGGGCACCCAAGCAGCCAAGAATTGTTTGACCCTCCTGGCTGCTGCCGCCCCTGGGCACTTGAGTGGGTCACGCCAAGGACTGTTTGACCAAAGACCAACAGCTGCAGCAGCTAGAACAATAAGGCTCACACCACAGAGGCTTTTCTAGACAGACATGCCCTATCTCTCCTGGCAACCAGAGGAAGCTGGCATCTTCTCCAGTGGCAGCCACAGGCTGAATGGTTTTGGGACAGTCTACAAACAGTGCAAATTCACCATGGGGCAGAATCAGCGGAAAAACTCTGGTAACCAGAATAACCAGAGTAGATCAAGTCCCCCAAGGAAGGATGAGGCAGAAGCAATTGAACATCCCATCCACAAACAGATGGCTGAGATGACAGAAATCAAGTTCAAAATCTGGATGTCAAATAAGATCAACAGATTGGAGGAAAGGAGGGAAATAGAATTTCAAGAAATTATTCAAAAGATTTCTCAAGAAATTACTCAAAAGATGTCTCAAGAATTCAATGATTTCAAAGATAAAATGACCAAGTATTCTGAAACGTTGAGGCAAGAGTTTGCAGCTCTCAAAGATCTGAAAAATCCAGTAGAATCCCTTGGTAACAGAATTCAACAGGCAGAAAAAAGGATCTCCAACATTGAAGACGAAGCTTTTGAACAACCCAAGTGCTCAAAGATGAAAAGAAATGGAGAGCAAAAACTGATTTTACTCTCAGAGAGCTCTGGGATAATTTGAAGAAAACTAATATTGGCCTTATAGGAATCCCTGAAGGCAACGAAGTTGCTTCACAAAACACAGAGGCTCTTTCTCATGAAATTATGAAAGAAAACTTTCCAGACATGCCAAGAGATTCTGAAATTCAGATAGCAGATAGCTTCAGAACTCCAGCACGACTCATCGCAAACAAGACATCCCCCAGGAACATCATAATTAACTTCACTAAAGTTAATATGAAAGAGAAAATTCTGAAAGCAGTTAGATGAAAGAAAACCATAACCTACAAGGGGAAGAATATTAGAATGACTACAGATCTCTCTGCTGAAGCCTTTCAGGGTAGAAGAGGATGGTCATCGAATTTTAATCTCCTAAAACAAAATAACTTTCAACACAGGATCCTATATTCAGCTAAACTGAGTTACATCTATGATGGAGAAATGAAATACTTTAATGACATTCACATATTGAAGAAATTTGCCATAACTAAACCAGCTCTCCAGGAAATTCTCAAACCTATCCTCCATAATGACCAGTGCAATCCTCCACCACAGAAGTAAACCCACTCAGAAACTTTTGATCAAATTCCAACTTCCACAGTGGCAAAGGGATTAAAAATGTCTACTTGACTTTCGAACAACTCGATGCCCAAAATTTTACCAGGCTTCTCAATAATTTCAATCAATGTGAACAGCTTAAATTGTCCTCTAAAGAGGCATAGATTGGCTGATTGGATACAGAAACTCAGACTGCTCAGACGGGACATCTGCTGTATACAAGAATCTAATTTTACTTTAAAAGAAAAATATAGACTCAGGGTGAAGGGAAAGCAGAAAAAAAGCAGGTGTTTCAATGTTATTCGTGGATGCAATAGGGTTTAAACCAACAAAAGTAAGCAAGGATAAGGATGGATATTTTATATTTGTTAAGGGTAATACTCAATATGATGAGATCTCAATTATCAATTTCTATGCACCCAACCAGAATGCACGTCAAATTATAAGAGATACTCTAACAGGCATGAGCAACTTGATCTCTCCAGCTCCATCATAGTCAGAGATTTTAACACTCCTTTGACAGTGTTGGATACATCTTCCAAGAACAGCTTAGCAAATACATTTTAGATTCAAATTTAAATATTCAACTTTTGGATTTAACAGACATCTACAGAACATTTCATCCTAACAAAACTGAATACACATTATTTTCATCAGTCCATGGAACATACTCCAAAATCGATCATATCTTAGATCATAAGTCTAACCTCAGTAAATTTAAAAGAATAGAAATTATTCCATGAATCTTCTTGGACCATCATGGAATAAAAGTTGAACTCAGTAATAACAGGAATTTGCAGTCTCATACAAAAACATGTAAGCTAAATGATCTTATGCTGAATGATAGATGGGTCAGAGACAAGACCGAGAAGGAAATTACCAAATTTTTAGAAGAACACGATAATGAAGACACGATTAATCAGAACCTCTGGGATATTGCAAAGGCAGTCCTAAGAGGAAAATTTATAACATGGCAAGCCTCCCTCAAGAGAATGGAAAGAGAGGAAGTTAACAACTTTATGCGCCATCTTAAGTAGCTGGAAAAGGAAGAACATTCCAATCTGAAATCTAGCAGAAGAAATAACCAAAATTAGAGGAGAATTAAATTAAATCGAAAACAAAAAAATTATACAACAGATCAATGAATTAAAAAGATGGTTTTATGAAAAGGTAAATAAAATACATAAGCCTTTGGCCAATGTAACCAAGAAAAAAAAAGTAAAATCTCTGATCTCATCAATCAGAAATGGTAAAGATGAAATAAGAACAGACCCCTTAGAAATCCACAAAATTCTAATGAATATTACAAGAAACTTTATTCCCACAAACATGACAATCTGAAGGAAATCGACCAATACTTGGAAGCACGCCACCTCCCAAGACTTAGCCAGAAGGAGGTGGAAATGGTGAACAGGCCTATATCAAGTTCTTAAATAGCATCAACTATACAAAATCTCCCTAAAATGAAAAGCCCAGGACCAGATGGCTTCATGTCAGAATTCTACCAAACCTTTAAAAAGGAACTAGTACCTATATTTCTCAACCTTTCCCAAAATATAGAAAAAGAAGGAATACTACTCAGCACAGTCTATGAAGTGAACATCACCTTGATTCCGAAACCAGGAAAAGACCCAACAAGAAAAGAAAATTATAGAGAAATATTACTAATGGATATTGATGCAAAAATATTCAAGAAGATCCTAAGAAACAGAATCCAGCAACATATCAAAAAAATTATACACCACAACCAAGTGGGTTTTACCCCAGGATCTCAAGGATAGTTCAACATACATAAATCTATAAATATAATTCATCACATAAATAAATTAAAAAACAAAGACCATATGATTCTCTCAACTGATGCAGAAAAACTTTAGATAATATCCAGCATCCCTTAATGATCAGAACTCTTAAGAAAATTGGTATAGAAAGGACATTTCTTAAACTGATAGAGTCCATCTGCAGCAAACCCACAGCCAAGATTGTTTCGAGTGGAGTTAAGTTGAAATCATTTCCACTCAGATCAGGAACCAGACAAGATTGCCCATTGTCTCCGTTGCTCTTTAACATTGTAATGAAAGTTTTAGTCATCACAATTAAGGAAGGAATGTGATCAAGGACATCCACATAGGTTCAGAAGAGATTAAACTTTCTCTTTTTGCAGATGATATGATTTTATATGTGGAAAACATCAGGGATTCTACTACAAAACTCTTAGAAGTGATCAAGGAATACAGCAGTGTCTCAGGTTACAAAATCAACACTCATAAATTGGTAACCTTTATATATACCAACAGCAGCCAAGCTGAAAAAACAGTCAAGGACTCTATTCCTCTACACAGTAATGCCAAAGAAGATGAAATATTTGGGAGTGTACCTAACAAAGGATGTGAGAGATCTCTATAAAGAGAACTATGAAACTCTAAGAAAAGTAATAGCTGAATATTTTGGCAAATGGAAAAATATACCATGCTCATGGCTGGGAAGAATCAACATTGTGAAAATGTCCATGTTACCCAAAGAAATATATAATTTTAATGCAATCCCTATTAAAGCTCCACTGTCATATTTTAAAGATCTTGAAAAAATAATACTTCATTTTGTATGGAATCAGAAAAAAACCTCGAATAGCCAAGACATTACTCAGGAATAAAAACAAAGCAGGAGGAATCATGCTACCAGACCTCAGATTATACTATAAATCCATAGTGATTAAAACAGCATGGTACTGGCACAAAAATAGAGAGTTAGATGTATGGAACAGAATAGAGAGCCAACAGATGAATCCAGCTACTTACCATTACCTGATATTTGACAATCCAATTAAAATTATTGAGTGGGGAAATGATTCCCTATTTAATAAATGATTCTGGGCAAACTGGCTGGCAACCTGTACAGTACTGAAGCTGGGTCCACACCTTTCACTATTAACTAAGTTAGACTCTCACTGGATTAAAGATTTAAACTTAAGACATGAAACTATAAACTATACTAGAAGAAAGTGTAGGGAAACCACTTCAAGAAATCGGCCTGGGTGAAAATTTTATGAGGAGGACCCCCCTAGACAATTGAAGCAACATCAAAAATATACTTTGGGGACCTGATCAAACTAAAGAGCTTCTGCATAGCCAAGAACACAGTAATTAAAGCAAGCAGACGGCCCTCAGAATGGGAGAAGATATTTGCAGGTTATGTCTCTGACAAAGTTTTGATAACAAGAATCCATAGAGAACTCAAACATATTAGCAAGAAAAAAACAAGTGACCCCATCTCAGGATGGGCAAGGGACTTGAAGAGAAATTTCTCTAAAGAAGATAGGCACACAGCCTGCAGATATATGAAAAAATGCTCACCATCCTTAGTCATTAGAGAAATGCAAATCAAAACTACTTTGAGATATCACCTCATTCAAGTACGATTAGCCCATATCACAAAATCCCAAAACCAGAGATGGTGGCATCGATGTGGAGAAAAGGGAACACTTCTACACTGCTGTTGGGAATGCAAACTAATACATTCCTTTTGGAAAGCCGTCTGGAGAACACTTAGAGAACTAAAAATAGAACTGCAATGTGATCCTTCAATTCCTTTTTTAGGTATATATCCAGAAGACCAAAACCCACATTACAACATAGACATTTGTATCAGAATGTTTATTGCAGCCCAATTCATAATTGCTAGGTTATGGAAGAAGCCCAAGTGTCCATCGATCCACAAATGGATCAATAAACTTTGGTATATGTATACTATAGAATACTATGCATCCATAAAAAAGATGGAGACTTTACTTCCTTCTTGTTTACATGGATGGAGCTGAAAAATGTTCTTCTTAGCAAAGTATCACAAGAATGGAAGAAAAAGTATTCAATGTACACAGTCCTATTATGAAACTAATTTATAGCTATAACCTAATTATAGACTAAGAATATGGGGGGTACAGAGAGGGGAGCAGAGGGAGGTGGATCGGTTGAGGGAGGGTGATTCAAGGGATCACCTCTATGGTTTATCTTTCAAGGATGCAAGTGAATCTTTCTAAAAGTAGAATATAAACGTCTTAACACAATCACTAAGAAAATGACATAAAGGCTATGTTAACCAGTTTGATGAAAATATTTCAAATAGTATATGAAAACACCACACTGTACCCCATGATTGCATTAATGTACACAGCTAACATTTAATAAGAAAAAAATAAAATCTAAAAAAAAAAAAAGAAGAACTCTCTTGGTTGAGGTGATGAACACTCTTCCTTTGGGATTAGTTTTGTATCTGAAATTTGCTTTCTTGGAGTCACAGCCTGCCTCAGCAGAGGTGACATGCAGTTATCACTCTTCTCTCTCATCTTGGCTCCCATCTTCAGCTTTATTGGGTACTTTCTGGTTATAATCCTTCCCTCTGGATGGGAGCTTCTGTCAAAAGCTGGCTCCAGTCAGCCATCTTGCCCCTCCTCTGTGTTTTCGTTTTCATTCGTCTCAAAGCATTTCACAATTTTCCTTGTGGTTTCTGCTCTGACTTATTAGTTATTTGTGAGTGTGTTATTTAATTTCCATATATTTGATTTCTAGTTTTATTTCATTATATTTATAGAATATATGTTGAATGATTTTAATTGATTTAATTTATTTGACTTATGTAAAGCTTTGAAATAAGGTCAACTCTGGATAATGTTCCTTAGGCAGTTGCAAAAAATGTTTGTTCTGCTATTGTTTGGTGGGCTCTTCTCTAGATATTAATTTTGTCTAGTTGGTTTATAATTTTCAATTTTTTTATTTCACTGTTGATCTTTGCATGATAATTATACCTACTTATTACTGAAAATTATTTATTGAAGTTTCTCATTATTATTGTAAAAGGGTGTATCTTTTCATTTATTTATTTTACTTTTTGTTTCATTTGTTTTAAGGTTATGTTGTTAGATGATTATGTGTTTATTTTTACATTTTTCTTCAATGTTAACCTTTATTGACTCTCTCTTTATGTTCAACAATATTCTTCTAATTTTATGCTCAAACTCATTTTTCACAATGACCAAGACAGTTGTCTACCACCTAAATAGACTCATATAAAAATTATTGAACATAACCTAAATTCCACAATGGTGAAAGGATTAAAACTATTCACTGGACCTTTGAAAAGCATGACACCCAAAACACCACAGTGCCTATAAATTCTCTCAATTAATGTGAATAGCTTAAATTGTCCTCTAAAGAGGTACAGGTACTGGATATAAAAACTCAGACCTCATATCTGTTGCATACAAGACACTCATCTTACCTTTAAAGGATAAAAAAGACAGGGTGAAGGGATGGACGTGTATAATGTAGGCAAACAGAAATCAGAAAAAAAGCAATGGTTGCAATTTTGTTTGCACATACGATAGGTTTTAAAGAAACAAAGATAAGGAAAAATAATTTGAAAGTCTATTTTGTATAATATTATTGTAGTCACTATCCTTATGAGTTTTTTTACTTTTTTTATTTTTTAGGATTCATTGAGGGTACAAACGATTAGGTTAAACTGATTGCATTTGTTAAAAAAAAGTCCCTTTTGTAATTGTGTCCCTCCCTCAAGAGGTGTGCCATACACTGTGACACACCAACCCTTTTCCTCCTCCCCTCTCCCCGCTCCCTCATTCCTCTACTCTCCACCATGTATTAGGTCATATACTGCCTTTATATAATAACTGAATGCATTGGGTTCTTGCTTCTCCATTCTTGTGATGCTTTACTAAGAAGATTATGCTCCACCCCCAAACAGGTTAATATAAAAGATATAAAGTCTTCATCTCTTTAAAAGGCTGAGTAGTTTTCTATGGTATACATATACCACAGTATATTAATTCATTTCTGGGTTGCTGGGCATTTAGGTTGTTTCATAATTTTGGCAATTGTTAATTAAGCTTCAATAAACAGTCTGGTGCAAATGTCCTTATGATAAAAGGATTTTTTCTTTTCTTCCTGATGCATGCCTAGTAATAGGATTGCAGGATCAAGTGGGAGGTTTAATTTGAGTTCTCTGAGGATTCTCCATACTTCCTTCTGAAAAGATTGTATTAATTTGCAGTCCCACCAGCAGTGTAAAAGTATTCCCTTCTCTCCACATCCACACCAGCATCTAGAGCTTTGAGACTTTGTGATTTGGAACATTCTCACTGGGATTAGGTGATGTATCAGGGTGGAGTGGATTTGCATTTCTCTGATGATGAGGATAATGAGCATTTTTTCAAATGTTTGTTAGCCATTTGTCTTCTTTAGAGAATATTCTATTCAAAGCTTTTTCACAATGATATATGGGATTGTTGGATATTTTCTGTTGATTAGAGTTCTCTGTAGATCCTAGTTATCAAGCTTTTGTCTGATTCATAAGATGCAAATACCTTTTCCCATTCTTAAGGTTGTCTATTCACCTGGGATGTTGTTTCCCTACCTGTACAGAAGCTTCTCAGTTTAATTAAGTCCTACTTGTTTATTTTTGTTGTTGCAATTGCCATGGAAGTCTTCATAAACTCTTTTCCCAGGCCAATATCTTCAAGTGTTTTCCCCACACTTTCTTCAAGGATTTTTGTTTCATGCCTTAGAATTACATCTTTCATCCATCTTGAATCAATTTATGTAAGTGGTGAAAGGTGTGGGACAATTTTCAGTCATTTACATATGGTTATCCAGTTCTCCCAGCACCATATATTGAATACAGATTCTTTTTCCCAGTTTATGTTGTTGTTTGCTTTATCAAAGATTAGGTGGCTGTAATATGTTAGTTTCATCTCCTGGTTTTCTATTTGGTTCCAAATATCTATGTCTCCATCTTTGTGCCAATACCATGTTGTTTTGATTATTATGACATTGTAGTATACCATAAAGTCTGACAGGATCATGCCACTGGCTATGTTTTTATTACTAGGAATTGCCCTGGCTATACAGGGGTTTTTTCTGATTCCATATAAAATGAAGAATTTTTTTTTCCAGATCTTGAAAGTATGGTGTTGGTATTTTAATGAGGATTGCATTGAATCTGTGGATTGCTTTCATTGGTATAGGCATTTTCACAATGTTGATTCTTTGGAGCCTCATGGTATGTTCTTCCATTTGTTAATATCTTCTGCTATTTCTTTTCTTAGGTTTTCTTAATTTTCTTTATAGATATACTTCACTTCTTTTCTTAGGTATGTTCCTAAGTATTTCATTGTTTATAAGCTACCATGAAGGGAATTATGTCCTTGATTAGCCACTCAACTTGGCTATTGTTGGCATAAACAAAGGCTACTGACTTGTGGGATTTAATTTTATATCCTGAGACATTACTGTATTTTTTATCACTTCCATGAATCTTACAGTTGAGTCAAGAGGGTTCTCTAAGTACAAGATCATATCATCAGCAAAGACTGAGAATTTGACCTCCTCTGCCCCTACTTGGATGCCCTTTATTTCCTTCTCTTGCCTGATTGTATTGGCTAGTACTTCCAGAACTATGTTGAATAGTACTGGCAATAGAAGACAACCGTGTCTGGTTCCAGTTCTAAATGGAAAAGCTTTCAGTTTTACTCCATTCAGTATAATAGTATCTGTGGTTTTGTTATAGATGGATTCAATCAGTTTAAAAATGTGCCTCCCGTGCCTATGTTCTTAAATGTTCTAAATAGAAAAGGATGCTTAATTTTATCAAATGACTTTTCTACTTCTATTGAGAGGATCATGTGGTCTTTGTTTTTACTTCTGTTGATATGTTGAATTATAATTATAAACTTGTATATGTTAAACTAGCCTTGCATCTCTGGGATGAAGTCTACTTAATTGTGATTTATGATTTTTTTTTTAACGTGAAGCTGTAATCTATTGGCTAGCATTTTATTAAGCATTTTTGCATCTATATTCATTAGTGAAATTGATCTGGTCTGAAGTTCCCCTTTTTAGTTGGGCCTTTTCATGGTTTTGGTCTGAGGATTATGTTTACTTCATAGAAAGTGTTGGAGAAGATTCCTTCCTTCTCATTTTTTTTTTGAATAATTTCTGCAGTATGGGTGTAAGCTCTTCTTTGAAGGTTTGATGTGAAGCCATCTGGACCACTCATTATTTTTGTTAGAATTTTTTAAAATTGATTCTTCAATCTCAGTGCTTATACTTGGGGTGTTCAGGAGATCTATATCTTCTTGGTTAAGTCTAGGGAAAGGTTGTGATTCCAGGTACCAGAGCTTTTCCCCTGATTCCATCCTATGATTATTTTACCCCATTTGGCTTTTCCCCTTGAGCTTTGTCAAGGACCCATATGGTGTTACATCCTGAGAGACTGGGGAACAGCTTGGTGTGGTGGGGCTAAGTGGCTCTGTCTTTTTCTCAGCTGGTCTCTGTCCTACCCTAGTGAATCAGTTACTCTTGGTTGAAGATTCAGCTGTGTAGAAATACTAGCAATTAAGTCACCCCACCCCCACAAACAACAATTGGCCAAGGCAAATCAATCCTTCCCTCAACCATACATCCAGGTTGCCACTTTGGATAGTCCTTGGGTGATTTTCCCTGTTCAAGGGGTCCAAATCAGTTGTCCCAGTCAGCACCAGCCTCAGGTGGGAGAGTTCAAAATGTCTCCAGCAACTAGATAGGAGAGGTCTGCTGGTAGCTCAGATATGACTCACTCCAGTACTCTGTGAGGGCAGAAGGACCCACTCAGCTAATAAATTAGTCTGGAAAGTTTGATGCCTCCTTCCCTACCTTGCACCCAGTCACTGGTAATTCCAGAGGGCTGTGACCCAGTTCACTCCAGTGAGCAACTGCACCTGGGGTTTATGACTGCCTGAGTCACCAGGATATCTGAGTCTGGCAGGAGGACCTTGGGTGTTTGAAGTATAGGCTGGGGAAGTTCACTCAGTTCCAGCCCTGTGCCTGATTGAGGTTGCTGGAAGAATAGAACAGAGAAACTTTACAGAATTTGTTTCTGTCCCAGCTAAATTCCTCTGCAGGTCAGACATTGCTAGAGCTGATAAAAAACTCAGCCCTGGGCAGCAAGCAATTAGAGTTTACACTCAGGTATCAATTCCAGCCTGTGCCTGCCCACTACCTTTGTCTCAGCTATAATTCCCTGAAGGCTGGGTGCTTTTAGGCTCAGTGAAGTGTTCTTTTGACTAACCCCTCCCTGGAAGTCTCTAGGCTCTGCACTCTCTTCATCTAGGTTGATACCACTAGGGCTTGTCTCTATTCACAGAACTTCCCAAATCTGCTCCGCCAAAATGCCAGCTTTCTCTCGTTGCCCAGGGAGACAGGGTGTGTCTCTCCAGAATGGCCTCAGGAGTGCTGCCACTCTGCAACTCAGGATACTGCAGCTCCTGTATGGTTCCCTCTTAGCTGACTGTCCTCCTCACTTCTGTGCCACAGAATCAGCACAGACCAGCACCAGCCCTTTCCCCCTCCACTCCTCTCAAGAAAATGCCCAAGAATCTGAACTCCATGGGTGACAGACCTCCAGACCTTGGGATGAGAGTGGAAGGGAGTCCTGGGAATTCAAAATTGTAGGTAAAGAATATACACAGTTTTATACAGTTTTACAGTTTTATGCCTGGCAGGAGAGTGCTCTGGCCCCTAGTAGGCGTAAGAGGTCCAGTTTTCAGAGTGTCTCTCCTGAGGGATAGAGTGGGAGGATGTTTGAACTCTGCTCACTTATTTGTTTGGTGTAAACTGAGCGCCCTTCTTGTGGGGGAGGGGACTCCTTTCCACTTGGTGGTGGATTTTGTACCTTTTGATTATATTTTGGGAGTCACAGCTTGCCTTAGCAAAGTTGTTGAGCATTCTTCAATCTTCTCTTTTGGCTCAGCTCTAAGCCATCAGCTTACTTGCTAAACTTCTGTCCTTTAAGTCTCCTTCTGGACAGGAGCCTCTATGGAAAGCTGGCTGCAGTCTGCCATCTTACCTCTGCTATGGTATATTTCTTTTTAAAATATATTTCAATAGATTTAGGGGATACAAATGGATACATTGTGTAGTGGTGAAGTCAGGGTTTTTGGTGTGCCCATAAACAGAATGGTGTACATTATATCCATAGATAATTTTTCATCTCTTAATTCTCCAACCCTACTACATTTAGAGTCTCCAATGTCCATTATACCACTCTGTATGACCATTCATACCCATCACCTACCTCCCACTCGTAAGGGAGAATATGTAGTAGCTGGTTCTTAATTCCTGAGTTACTTCACTTAAGATATTGGCCCCCAGTTCCAAGTTGCTTCAAAAGACATTATTTAATTCTTTTATATATCTGAGTAGTATTCTATAGTATATTGGTTGATGGGCACTTAGGTTGATTCCATATTTTTGCAATTGTGAATTGTGCTGCATAAATATTCAAGTATCATATCTTTTTGATATGATAACTTATCTTTCTATGAATAAATACCCAGTAGTGAGATTGCATGATGAAACAGTAGATCTACTTTCAGTTCTTTAAGGAATCTTAAGGCTGATTTCCATACAGACTGTATTAATTTAAATTCCTACCAACAGCATGTAAGTGTTCCCTTTTCACTGCATTTATACCAGCATCTTTTTTTTTTTTTTTTTTTTTACTTTTTAGTAGTGGCCATTCTATCAGAGTAAGATGGTATCTCATTGTGGTTTTAATTTACATTTCTCTAATGATTAATGATTTAGAGCATTTTTCATGTGTTTGTAGGCCATTTGTATATCTTCTATTGAAAAATGCCTGTTCATGACATTTGCCCACTTTTTAATATGATTGTTTGCTTTGTTCTTGCTAACTTGTGTGGGTTCGTTATAGATTCTGGATATAATTCTCTGTCAGATACATAGTTAGAAAATATTTTCCCTCATCATCTAGTTTTCTGTTTAATTTGTTGATTATTTCTTTTGCTGTGCAAAAGCTGTTTTGTGTAATTAAATCTATCTGTTTATGTTGTATTTTCTTTTGGAAACTTACTCATATTTTGCCTCAGCTTATTCCCAGAGAGTTTTTCCATGATTTTATTGTAAAAATTTTTATAGCTCCAGGTCTTACATTTAAGTCTTTAATCTATCTTGAGTTAATTTTTGTATATGCTAAGAGATCCAGTTTCATTCTTTTGCATAAGGCTGTCTAATTTTTCAACCACCACTTATTGAATAGGAGTATCCTTTCCTCAGGACATGTCTTTACTTGCTTTGCCAAAGATCAACTGGTTGTAGGTATATGACTTTATTTCCTGTCTTTCTGTTCTCTTTCATTGATCTGTGTGTCTGCTTTTATTTCACTACCATGCTTTCTGGTTACTTTAGCACTGAAGTCTGGTACTGTGTTGCCTCATTCTTTCTTTGTGATTAGGATTGCTTTGGCTATACATGCTCTGGTTTGGTTCCATATAAAAATTTTTTTAAGTAAATTTATTTCAGGCTAATGTGAGAGCACAATCAAGTCAAAATATTTGATTTGGTTAGGTAGAGTCCCTCTTGTGGTTATGTCCCACACACAAAAAGTATGCCAGACACCCCCACCCCATGCCCATTCAGTGAAAACACCCCAATCCCCTCCTCCTCCCTTATAACCCCTCCCTTCAACTTGAATTCAAATGAGTTTTTCTCCTATGTGGGCATGCATCATCTGATCCATGTGAATTTTAGAATTTATTTTTCCTAATTCTATGATAAAAAAGATGTTAGTATTTTGATAGTAATTGCATTGAATCTGTAGGTTGCTCTGGATGGTATGGTTGGGTTAAAAAATATTGATTCATTCTGTCCATAAGAATAGGATAATTTTCCATTTGGTTGTTTCACCTTTAATGTCTCTCATCTGTGTTTTGTAGTTTTCTTGTAGAGACATTTTGCATTTTTGATTAAGTATATTTCTAGGTGTTTTTGATTGCAACTATTATAAATGAAATTGAGTCCTTGATTTGTTTCTGGGCTTAGTCATTATTAGTGTATAGAAATACTAATTCAGGTACATAGCTTTTGTAACCTGAAACACTGCTGAATCCATTTATCAAATCTAGGCATCCTCTAGAAGAGTTTTTAGGGTTTTCTAGTTATAAGATCATATCATCAACAAACAATTTAACTTCCTCTTTTTCAGTGTAGATGCTCTTTGTTTCTTTCTCTTGCTTTATTGCTCTGACTTGGACTTCCAGTGCTTTTTCTGAATCATCTTCCATTATTTCAGATTAACATATAAGGGTACCTACAACTATGTTACATTGCTTCCATTTGTTAAGGGAAATCCAAGTTGCAGTTGAGCCCTTCACTGAGAAGGTGTGCCATAGAACTCTTTGTTGCACCTGATAGGTAGGAGCTTACCACATACCATCCCTCATCCTTCTCCCCAATTTTCTCTTGTGGACATGTAATTATTCATCTACTAGTTTCATACTGATATTGAGTACATTGGATGGTTGCTTCTCCATTCTTTTGGTATCTTACTTAGGAGGATGTTCTCCAAATCCTTCCAGGTAAATGCAAAAAGATATGAAGTCTCTATTTTTCTTTATGGCTGAATAGTATTCCATGGTATGTACACACCACAGTTTATTTATCCATTCATGGGTTGATGGGCACTGGGGTTATAACCACACCTTTGTGGGATTGTGAATTGAGCTAAACATTTGAGTGCAAATGTTTTTTGTGATAAAATGATTACTTTTTCTTCTGGGTAGATACATGGTAATAGGATTGCAAGATCAAATGGAGGGTCTAATTTTAGCTCTTTGAAAATCTCTATACTTCTTTCTAAAAAAACTGTATTAGTTTGCCATTCCACCAACAATGTATAAGTGTTTCCTTCTCACAGCACCCACAACAGCATCTGTAACTTTGGGTGCTTTTGATGTGCACTATTCTCATGGGGTTTGGGCAATATCTCAAGATGGTTTTGATTTTCATTTCTCTGATGATTAGGGATGATCAGCATTTTTTCATGTGTTTGTTAACCATTAATCTGTCTTCTTGGGGAAAAGTTTGTTCATGTCTCCTGCCCAGTGATAAATGAGATTGTTTGGCCTTTTCTTTTAGTTCTCTGTAGATTCTGGTTATTCATAACTTAGGAATATCTTCTCCCATTCGGAAAGTTGTCTGTTTGCTTTAGTTGCTGTGATCTTAGCTATGTAGAAGCTTTTGAGCTTAATCAGGTGTCATTTATTTATTTTTGGTATTGGAGGCAAACTTTCACCCTTTAGTGATGAAATGATCTTATTTTTAGAAAACCCCAGAAACTCAACCATGAGATTCCTAGAAGTGATCAAGAATTATAGTAATGTCCTAGGATATAGAATCAATATCCACAAATTATTAGCCTTCATATATGCTAACAACAGTCAAGCTGAGAATCAAATCAAGTAAAAAATTCCCTTCCTATAAGGGTATATGTGAATCTTTCTAAATGTTGAATATAAATTTCTTAACACAACAATTATGAGAATAATGTTATGGTTATGTTGGCCAATTGGATGAAAGTACTTCAAATTGTATATGGAAACAACACACTGTATCCCATGATAGTATTAATGTGCACAAATATGATTTAATAAAAATAAAAAAATTCCCTTCACAGTAGCTCTAAAAGAAACAAACAAATAAAAAAAACTAAGAATATGCTCAACAAAGAATGTGAAGGATCTCCACAGAGAGAACTATGAAATAGTTCTGATAAAAGAAATAGCAGAAGACATTAGCAAATGGAAGAACATAGCATGCTTTTGTCTGGGAAGAATCAACATTGTCAAAATGCCCATATTACTCAATCCTCATCAAGAGATCAAATTCATACTTTGAAGAACTTAAAAAACGTTATTTATTTCACCAAGAACAAGAAAAAAACCCCAGTAGTCAACGCAATTCTAGGAAATAAAAACAAATCTAGAGGCATCGCATTACCAGACATCAGGTTATGCTACAAATCTATAGTGATCAAAGCACGGTATTGGAACAAAAATGGACTCATGGATATATGTAACAGAATAGAAAACCTAGAGATGAAATCAGTTGCATATTGTCATCTGATCTTTGATAAACCAAACTAAAGCATACGTTGGGGGAAAGGAATCCCTATTTATAAATGGTGCTAGGAGAACTGGTTAGTCACATGTGAAAGACTGAAAGTGGACCTGCATATTTCACCATTTACAAAAATTAACTTGTGCTGCATAAAAGATTCAAAACTAAGATATTAAATGATAAAAACTCTAGAAGAAAGTGTAGGAAAAACTCTTGACAATACCAGACAAGGAAAAGACTTTATGAAGAAAACTCCAGAGCCATTTTGAATAGAAGTCATGAAAGTAGGACTCCTTACCTTGTTCCATTTCTTAGGGGGAATGCCTTTAAATTTTCTCTCTTCAATATGATGTTGTCGTGGGTTTGTCATATATGGCTTTTGTTATTTTGAGTTATGGTCTTTCTATGCCTTGTTTGTTGAGGGTTGTTTAATTAAAGAATGCTAGATTGTATCAAATGCTTTCTCTGTATCTATTGATATTGTTGATATTGTCTTTAATTCTGTGTATGTTGTAAATCACGTTTCTGGATTTGCAAATATTGAACCATCCTTGCATCTCTGGGATAAAACTCAATTTTATCATCATGAATTATCATTGATATGATTTAGGATTCAGCTTACTAGTATTTTGTTAAGGAATTTTGCATCTATGTTCAACAGGAATGTTAATTTGTAGTTTTCTTTGTGCGCGTGTCCTTTACTGGCTTTACTTTAAGGGTAACACTGTCTTTGAAGAAGGAGTTATGCAGGATTCCCTTTTCCTCAATCTTTTGGAACAGTTTCAGTAGGATTGCTCTCACTTCTTGTTGGTAGCCCTGGTAGAATTCAGCTGTGAACCTGGCTAATTGGCATTTTTACTGATAGATTTTAAAAATTCCTTACGCATTCTTGCTGCTCCTTTTTGGTCTGCTCAGGAATTCTATTTCTTCCTGATTTACTTTGGGAGGTTATTTTGTCCTTTTACTCTTGATTTTCTAATTTGTTGATGCTCATAGTAGTGTCAGATTATCTTCTGTATTTCTTCCTTTTTTTTTTGAGACATAGTCTCAGTACGTCACCCTCAGTAGAGTGCTGTGACATCACACCTCACAGCAACCTCAAACTCTTGGGCTTAAGTGAGTCTCTTCCCTCAGCCTCCCAGTAGTTGGGACTATAAGCACCTGCCACAATGCCAGTTATTTTCTGTTGTAGTTGTCACTGTTGTTTGGCAAGCCCAGGCTGGGTTCTAACCCATCAGCTCTGCTGTATGTGGCCAATGCCCTGGCAGCTGAGCTATCATCTCCAAGCTGATCTTTTGTATTTCTGTAGTATCAATGGCAATGTTTTCTTTTTCATTGCTAACTGAGTTTATTTGAACCCCTGCCTCAATTTTAATTATCTTTTCAAAGATCTAGCTTTTTGTTTTATTGATTTTTCTTTTTGTTTTTTACTTGTTTCAATTTTATTTAGTCATGTTCTGATCTTTGTTATTTCTTTTCTTCTGCTAGATTTGCACTTTGTTTGTTCATATTTTTTTAGTTCCTGGAGATAAAATGTTAGGTTGTTAATTTGTGAACTTTCTGTCTTTTTTTTCTTTTTTTTTTTTTTGAGACAGGCACCTCAAGCTGTCCCCCTGGGTAGAGTGCCATGGCATCTCAGCTCACAGCAACCTCCAACTCCTGGGCTCAAGCAAGTCTTCGGCCTCTGCCTCCCAAGTAGCTGGGACCACAGGCACCTGCCATGAGGCCTGGCTATTTTTTGGTTGCAGCTGTCATTGTTGTTTGGCAGGCCTGGGCTGGATTCGAACCCTCCACCTTGGGTGTACGTGGCTGGCACCTTAGCCACTTGAGCCACAGGCGCCGAGCCCTTTCAGTCTTTTTGATGTAGGGATTCAGCACTATAAAATTCTCTCTTAACAATGCTTTATCAGCATCCCAGAGGTTTTGATAAGTTGTGTTAATATTATTCATTTCAAAGATTCCTAAATGTTTATCTTGATTTTCTCATAAATTCAAAGGTCACTCAGGATCACATTATATAATTCTCATGTATTTGTATAGTTCTGATCATTCATCCTGGAATTAACTTTGTTTTATTTCTCTGTGATATGAAAAGACATGTGATATTTCTATTTGTTGATTTTTATTGTTTTATTGTTTTATGGTTTTATTGTTGATTTCTATTTGTTGATTTTTATTGTTTTATGGCCTAAAAATAGTCTATTTTGAAAAATATTCCATGTGCTGATGGAGAGAATGTATATTCTGAAATTTTGGGGTAGAATTTTCTGTACATATCTGTTAGGTTCATTTGTTTTAAAGTGTTGTTTAATTCTAATGTGTCTTTCTTTATTTTATTCTTTAGTTATCTGTCTAGTGATATCAGTTGAGTGTTGAAGTCTCCCACTATTATTGTATTGTTGTCTATCTCTCTTATTAGATCTAGTAGTATTTGTCTTACAAAGCTGAGTACTTTGTGTTTAGGTTTTTGTATATTTAAAACTGTTATATATTCATGCCAAATTACCATTATATAATGGCCTTCATTGTCTTTTTTAACCATTATTGATTTCAAGTGATTTTGTCTAAGTACAGCTATCCCGTTTACTGTTGATTTCCATGTGTATAGTTTGGGAATATATTCTTATATTCTGTATGTTGTCTATGTAGTCTTAGCCTGCTGATTATTTCTTTTTCAGTGCAGAAGATTTAATTTAATTAAGTCTCACTTATATATTTTTCTTTTATTTGCTTTGGGGGTCTTAATTGTAAATTCTTTGCCTGGATTTATTCTACAAATTTTTTAGTTTCTGGTTTTACATTTAAGTTTTTAAATTCATCTTGAGTTTATTTCTATATATAGTAATAGTTAGGGATCAAGTTTCATTCTCCACATGTGGATATTCAATTTTTCTGGCAGCATTTATTGAGTAGGATGTCCTTTCCTTGGAGTATATTTTTGTCTCCTTTGTCAAAGATTAGTTGCTTGAAGGTATATGGCTTTATTTCTTGGTTCTCTATTCTGTCCCACAGATCTATGTTTCTACTTTGTTTCAATTTTTATACTGTGACCATTCTGTTTTGGTAACTATAGCCTTATAGTATAATTGGAGTAGAATACTGTGGTGCATCCACATTTCTCCTTTTTGCTTAGAATTACTTTGTTCTATTTGTGCCTCTTTTTTGGATTCTGTATTAAATTCATAATTTTTTTTCTAATTCTGTGAAGAGAGTATATTGTATCAATTCTGTGATATTGGTATTTTGATGGAAATGGCATTGGATATATTAATCACTTTGACTAGTATGGATAATTTAACAATGTTGATTCATCTAATTCATTAGCATGGGATATTTTCCCTTTTGTTTGTGTCATCTGGGATTTCTTTCATAGTGTTTAGTAGTTCTCCTTGTAGAGCTCTTCCATGCTTTGGTTAATTATATCTCTAGGTTACTTTATTGCAACTATTTTAAATTAGATTGAATTCTTGATTTGATTCTCAGCCAGACCATTATTTATATCTATATAAATCTGGCTTGGCACTTATTGCCCAGTGGTTATGGTGCTAGCCACATACACAGAGGTTGGTGGGTCCGAACCCAGCGCAAGCCAGCTAAAAAACAATGACAGCTACAACAAAAAAAATAGCTGAGCATTGTGGCAGGCGCCTGTAGTCCCAGCTACTGGGAAGCAGAGGCAATAGAATCACTTAAACCCAAGAACTTGAGGTTGCTGTGAGCTGTGACACCATGGAACTCTATCAAGAGTGACATAGTGAGACTCTGTCTCAAAATAAAATCTACTTATTTGTATACATTAATTTTATAACCTGAGCCCTTAGTGAATTAGTTATCAGTTGATGAGTTCTTTTAGATTTTTTTATATAGTATCATATCATTGACAAATAGATATAGTTTGACCTCCTTTTTTCATTTGCATGCTTTTTTATTTCTTTCTTTTGCCCAATTGCTCTGGCTAGGACTTCAAATGTTATGTTGAAAGAAGTGGTAACAGTAGGTATCCCTGTCTTTTTCTAGTTTTTATGGGGACTGATTTCAACTTTCTCCCAGACAGTATGATGTTGGTTGTCAATTTGTCATATGTGGCTTTTTAAAATGTGGAAGTATGTGAATTTAATGCCTAGTTTGTTCTGGGTTTTTCATCATAAGGGGATGTTATATTTTGTTGAATGTATATACAGAGATGATTATATGGCTTTGTTTTTAATTCCATTTATGTAGTGAATCACAATTACTGATTTTCTCATGTTGAACCATCCTAATATCCTGTGATGAAACTCACTTGATCATGGTGAATTAGATTTTTGATCTGCAGTTGAATTGGCTTTCCTAGTATTTTGCTGAGGATTTTGTGTCTATGTTCATTAGTAACATTGGTCTGTGGTTTTCCTTTTGTTGTTTTGTCCTTTGCAAGCTTTGGTATTAACAGTGATAGTTTCATAGAATTGGTTAAGGAGAATCTTTCCTTCTCAATCTTATGGAACAGTTTTAGTAGGGTATTAGTTCTTCTTTGTAGGTCTGGTAGAATTAAACTATAAATTCATCTGTTCATGGGATTCTTTTTGCTGGGAGAGTTTTAAATTACTGATTCTATCTTGTGATTGATTGTTGGTCTGTTCCAGATTTCTATCTCATCCTCATTCAAACACTGAAAGTTGTGTGCTTCCAAAAAGGTCTACATTTCCTCATTTCCTATATATTTTTTAGTTTGTGTGTATAAAATTATTTCATGGTAGTCTCAGATGACATTTCGTATTTCTTTTGGATCAGTTGTTATGTCTCCATTTTTAGTTTTGACTCAACTTATTTTATTTCTCTCTCTTCCTTTCTTGGTTAATCTAGCTAATAGTCTATCAATTTTGTTTACCTTTTCAAGGAACCAACTTTTTATTATTGATACTTTGTATGTTTTGTTTGAATTTCATTAACTTCTGCTCTGATGTTCATTACTTTTTCTCTTCTTTAGGCTTTAGATTTTGTTCTTATTTTTAGAACTCATTGAGGTTTGATATTAGGTTGTTAGTTTGTGACTCTTCAATCTTTTGCATGCAGGCATTCATCATTATAAAATTCCCTCTTAGCACTGCTTTTACTGTATCATGGAAATTTGAGTAGCTTTTCTCACCATTACCATTCAGTTAAATATTTGCTTTCACTTTCACCTTGACTTCATTATTGACTAAAATAATTCAGCAGCAAGCTTCTTTTAAATGTCCATTTATTTGTACAGTTTGAGAATTTCTCTTGTAATTGATTTCTAGTATTATCCTACTGTGATTTGAGAAGATACATGGTTGACTTTATGGCATAAATTGGAAAATGTTCCATACGTTGATGATAAGAATATACATTCTGCAGTTTGGGGATAAAATATTTTGGAAATGTCTGTTAAGTACAGTTTTTCTAGAGCCAAGTTTAATTTTAATGTTTCGTGGTTGATTCGGTTCCCAGATTATCTCTCTAATTCTTCAAGTGGAGTATTAAAGTCCTCCACTGTTATTATGTTGTTATTCATTTCTTTCCTTAGGTCCAGTACTATTTCTTCTATGAATCTGAGAGCTCTGTGTTAGTTGCATATATATTTGTAATTCTTATATCTTTTGTTGAATTGATCCATTTATTATTATATATAGCCATCTTTGTCTTCATTTTTACTCTTAGTAATTTAAAATATGTTTTTATCAGATATAAGGCTAGTTATTCTTGTTGGCTTTTGGTTTCCATTTGTATGAAATCTTTTTTTTCAACCCCATTGCCTTCAGTCCATGAGGATCTTTATGAATTTAAATTGCTTTCCTGGAGACATCAGATATTTGGCTTGTGATTTTTTTTGTATATATTCTGCAAATCTTTATCTTTTAAGTTGGACTTTACATTTTTTATGATTAATGGTAATATTAAAACATGCAATATTATTCCTATTATCATGTTTATTGTTGCATAGTTGCTTTATATTTTCCTTTGTGTAACTGCTCATAAGAGCTGTGAAGTTTTACTTTTTTATACTCTACCTTTTTATGTTGTTTTTATATTGATGAGTATCTACTGTTCTTTTTAAAGTTTAAAGTACTTTTGAGCATTTCTTATAGATCTGGTCAGCAGTACAAAATTCCCTTACTGTTACTTGTTTTGGAGAGACTTTATTTCGTATTCATTTATGAAATTTAATTTCATACAATAAAAAAATTCTTGACTGAAAATTATTATGTTTTAGACTAAAGATAGGATCTCAATCCCTTCTTGCATATAAGGATTTTGCTGAGTAGCCTGTTGTTACTCTGATGGATTTTTCTGATGGATTTTTACTTGAGATTTTCATGTCACAGCTTGTATCAGTTCTTCCTTCATGTTGACTTTGGTCAGTCTTATGACTATGTGTCTTGATAATGTACCTTTTTGCAGAGAATTTCCCAGTTCATTGAGTTTCTTATATTTTTATATCGAAATATCTAGCAAAATCAGGGAAGTTTTTCTTGATTATTCCCCCAAATATATTTTCCAAACTTTTTCTTTTATTTCTCTCTCAGGGATAACTATGATTCCTATATTTGGGCATGTTACATAACCCTGTATTTCTCAGATACTTCATTAATTTCTAATAATTTTTTTCTTCAATTTTGACTGTCTAGTTTAATTTGGAAGACTTGTCTTCAAGCTCCGAAATTCTTTATTCTGCTAACTATCCTTTTCTTGGGGTTGTGCTACTGTCCTTTGAGCACATAGGGAGGGCAGTACTGCTAGCACCCATAAAAAATTCTTTCTTCTGCTTGGTCTAATCTACTCTTGAAAATTTCCCCTGTGCTCTGTATTTCCTAAGTAAATTTATAATTTCCCAAAGATTTTTTTCTTTTTTTTTTTTTTTTAAATCTATGTCCTTAGTAAATTTTTCTTTCATTTTCTGACTTTTTACTTTGAGTTTTTTTTTTTAATTTTTCTTGGATCTTATTGAACTTTCTAACAATCATTTTTTTGTTGTTCTTTATCTGTCATTCAGTATTTTCATTTTGGTTGGAATCATTGCTAGAGAGCTTATGTGATCCTTTGGCGGGAAGTGTAACACTGTTTTTCTATACTGACCAAATTTTTACACTGATTTGTTCTCATCTGGAAAGGGTGTCACTTATACTTTTTAAATTTTCTTTTGTTTAAATGGGATTTTTTTTTACCCTTTCCCTTGAGGTTGTGACTATTGCATAGGTTGGGTAAGGATTTTTAGTTTTGCTTTGTATATTCTTTCATGAGGCCTTGGTTTTGAATGAATATTTTGGTTATAGCTAGCATTAGTATAGTGGTTTTCTCAACTGCTAGTTATCTGTCAGCTGTAATAGTGCTATACTATACATGTGGGGAGGTTTCTTGCCTCCTGTCAAGAAGGAGAGATGAGATCTCTGAAATATCTCTTTCCCCAGATTTATGGGCTTCTAACAATATGAATTATTTTTTGGATGTTTAATCTCCAGGTGGTGTTTGTGTGTTAGAATCAACCAAGCCCTGTGCAATTAAAGTAATAAATGTTTTTAAGGGCTGCATATGTTGATCTCTCTTTCAGTATGTGATGCTTACAGGAGATACTCAGCTGTGATGATGTTTGTGGAACCTATCAAAGCTCTAGTGAATCAGGAAAAGCACTTGGACATTTCAGGAAATGGATGGGATCCCTTCTTGTACTTCACCACCACCATAGCAGATTGGGGAAGTGAGGCTGGGTGGGGCTGAATTGGGTAACTGTAAGTGCTATCTCAATAGGAGTCAGATGTCAGCTTCCAAGTTACTTGGGAAAATCACCAAGGAGGAGCTGAGGTAACCCCACCACACCAAAGAACTTGTTTTTGGATTAAGGGAAGTCCAGAATTTACAATACTCCTGGCAAGAATGGGATTCATTCTTTTCTCACTCTCCTTGCTTGGTGCATCCTCCTCTAGCATCTGGCCACTAGCAGCATCCCAAACCACCCAGAACCGCATTCAGACACCAATAGTGCCACAGATTGCCCCATAGGGCCCTGTATAGGACCAAAAGCATGGGTTTCTCAGTCATGCCTATTGGGGAAGTGGTGTTCCATGAACATGGCACAACATGGATCCACTTCACACTATCCTTTCAGTTCTGCTGATGGGAGCTCTCTTCTCACTTAAGATCAGTTCACAAGTTTATCCTCCATGTTCCTGAATGATATAATGTATCCCTTAGAACAGAGAATCAGTCTTTAAGTCTTTTGAGTTCAAGCTGTAACAGAGAAATGTAGGCTTGTCCTACGCTGCCCATGGAAAATGCAAATAAGCCATCAGTTGTTCCACTGCAAATCTCCTATGAATTGGGCATGGTATGCCTCACTCTGTGGAGCAAAGAGCTTGTGGTAAGAATATCACTCACTGATGCACAGTTTCAGCAGGAAAATTTGGTCTTGCAGTGTGAGAGATGCCTGAGTTTCCTTCTCCCTCCCTAGCAGCAGTGGGTGCAAAAGCACCCTCAGAGCAAGTATTATATCATGGGAAAAAGTTTTCCCCAGTTGACTCCAGGTACATGTGCCCAAGGTTTGGAAGGCTGTTGAGCTTTATATGAGCCCAAGAAGTACTTCTCTGGGATTTCCTGCCAGGTCCCCATGCCACTGGGTAGGCCTATGGGGGTTAAGGAGTTCCCCTGTAGCTACAACTGTAAAGGTCCAAAGTGGAAGTGTAAAGACACAAAGGTCAACTGCTTACACCTCCATTAGGTTCAGGTCCAGGTGTTGCTCAAGATTCTTTTTATTATTATTATCATTAAATCATAGTTGTGTACATTAATGCAATCATGAGGTACAATGTACTGGTTTTATATACACTTTGAAATGTTTTCATCAAACTGTTTAACATAGCCTTCATAGTATTTTCTTAGTTATTGTGTTAAGGCATTTATATTCTACACCTAGTAAATTTCACATGTACCCTTGTAAGATGCACCATAGGTGTGGTCCCACCAATGACTCTCCCTCCACTCATCCTCCCCTTTCCCTCCTTCTCCCCTTTCTCTTTCTTCTTGGGCTATAATTGGGTTATAGCTTTCATAAGAAAGCTATAAATTGGTTTCACAGTAAGACTGAGTACATTGGATATTTTTTCTTCCATTCTTGAGATACTTTGCTAAGAAGACTATGTTCCAGCTCCATCCATGTAAACATGTAAGAGATAAAGTCTCCAACTTTCTTTAAGAATGCATAATATTCCATGGTGTACATACACCAGAATTTATTGATCCATTCATGGGTCAATGGGTACTTGGGCTTCTTCCGTGACTTAGCAATTATGAATTGGGCTGAAATAAATATTCTGGTACATATATTTTTGTTATAATGTGAATTTTGGTCTTCTGGATATATACCTAGTAGAGGAATTATAAGATCGAATGGCAGGTCTATTTTTAGTTCTCTAAGTGTTCTTCAAACATCTTTCCAAAAGGAACATATTAGTTTGCCTTCCCACCAGCAATGTAGAAGTATTTCCTTTTCTCCACATCTACGCCAACATCTCTGGTTTGGGATTTTGTGATGTGGGCTAATTGTACTGGAGTTAGATGATATCTCAAAGTAGTTTTGATTCAAGTTTCCCTGATGATTAAGGATGTTGAGCATTTTTTTCATGTGCCTATAGGCCGTGTGCCTGTCTTCTTCAGAGAAGTTTCTCTTCAAGTCTCTTACCTACCTGAGACGGGATCACTTGTTCTTTTTCTGCTAATACATTTGAGGTCTCTGTGGATTCTGGTTATTAAACCTTTCTTGGAGACACAACCTGCAAATATCTTCTCCCATTCTGAGGGCTGTCTGCTTGCTTTACTTACTGTGTTCTTGGTTGTGCAGAAGCTTTTTAGTTTGATCAGGTCCCAATAGTGTATTTTTGATGTTGCTTCTATTGCCAGGGGGTCCTCCTCATAAAATATTCACCTAGGCCGATTTCTTCAAGAGTTTTCCCTGAACTTTCTTCTAGTATTTTTATAGTTTCATGTCTTAAGTTTAAATCTTTAATCCAGTGAGAGTCTATCTTAGTTAATGTTGAAAGGTGTGGGTTCAGTTTCAGTCTTCTACAGGTCACCAGCCAGTTTGCCCAGCACCATTTGTTAAATAGGGAATCTTTTCCCCACTGAATTTTTTGATTGGCTTGTTAAAGATCAAATAATGGCAAGTAGCTGGGTTCATCTCTTGGTTCGCTATTCTGTTCCATACAGCTACCTCTTTGTTTTTGTGCCCATACCATGCTATTTTGATCACTATTGATTTATAGTATAGTTTAAGGTATGGTAGTATAATTCCTCCTGCTTTGTTTTTATTTCTGAGTATTGTCTTGGCTATTTGAAGTTTTTTCTGATTCCATATAAAATGAAGTATTATTTTTTCAAGATTTTAAAAGTATGACAGTGGAGCTTTAATAGGGATTGCTTTAAAATTATATATTGCTTTGGGTAGTATGGACATTTTAACAATACTTCCCAGGCATGGTTGCTCAACATTCTTGATGGTCCCACAGAGGAAGTCTGGCTTCTATCTTCATCCTTGATGTCTCCTCTCCACTTCTTATATCGAAGTATTTTTCTTCAATGATCTATTAAAATGTGGGTATTTGGTGAATATGCTGATTTCTCTCTGAAGATGAGATCAATGCCAGATTCCTTTAGTCAGCCATATCGAAAGCCTCAATAATCTATTGTATATTATAAAATAGCTAGAAAGGAATTCAAATGTCCCCAACACAAAGAAATGACCAACTTTTAAGGTGACTGAAGTATCATTACATATTATATTACATGTATCTTGAAAATGTATACATCCATTATGAATATATTTTAAAGAGACATTTCTTTTGTTTGGTTAGTAGACTGAAATATGATCCCAAAGGGGGCCAACAGTAAGTGAAATTTATTTATTCATTTATTTTATTTCAAATTAATATGAGGGTACAAATGGAGTTGGAATATATTCTTAGTAAAGTCGCAAGTATGGAAAAATAAATACCCAATGTACTAAGTGAAATTTAAATGCCAGACTGTCTTTATATAATATAAAGTAAGGTATCCATAAGCTTAGGAAAATTTGAATATTAGAGTGGATTAATCATGTAAGACTTGCTCACCTATTCTTTGAGAATCCAGATGTGGAGTGTCCTTTTCACTGTGACCATGAAAAATAAACTTGTGAGGGTAGTTCCAGCATCATTGAAGAACTCTGTGGTCACTCTACCTTGCATGTTAGAAATTACAATTGAAAGAAATACTGTAGAACTTGAGAATCCCCAAATGCAAGGGTGATAAATGGGACATTGGGATGGCAGGGCCAAGTGGCAGCACTTAATAACTAAAGACAAAGTGGGCATGGTTAGTATAATGGACAGTAGAGAAAAAACAGTAATTAGAATCTAATGACTCACAGAGACCTATGGCATTGGTTAGTTGATCTTAGTATTCATAGAAGAGGAATAGAAAAGCAGTCCACTAAATTCTTACTTGACTTGAATAAATTGAAAAATTCTAGGTTAGGTAAACAGACATCTAACATGAATCACTAAAACAGGAGTTACAGCCCCTCAGTCAATTATAATATTTGAAGAAGTTTACATACTCAGAACCTCTTGAATAAAGAGCAAGCTAAGCTCCTAGAGGGAGAACTCTGTTACACTCCTCAAAATTATTCTGCTAATATTTCTTCTAGCCTTCCCTAAAAGAAGGTACAAACCTTTCGCCAAGGTGACTGTGCATTGGCTAAGAAGAAATAATTTGATTTTCTGATTGTTACTGGACACTGGCTTTGAACTGACACTAATTTCAAGAGATGCGTAACATCATTATGGTCCATTGGTCAGTGTAGGACCTTATTGTAGTCAGTTGATGAATAGAAATTTAGCTATTTAGTCAGATCCTTTCGACAAAAAACCCAGTGGATTTTTAAACCCACCTTTTGATTATTTCCTTAGTTCTGTAATGCATAATTAGAATAGATGCATTCAGAAACCAGCAGAATACCCATTTTGTTCACCTTATTTGTGGAGTGAGGGCTATTATGGTAGAAACAAACATATAGAATCCGCTAGAAATTCTACCTAGGAAAATAAGCAAAAGGTAATATCAGATTTTGAAGGGATTTTAGAGATTTGAAAAATGGAGGGAGAAGTATGATAAGGCCAGCAATATACCTTCATTGTCCTAACTCATGTTTATATCAATGTTATACTATTAATTCCCTAGATATTTTGATAGCTTTTCTTTTTCAGAAAACTTTACATTTGTACATTACACTGATGATATTACACTGATTGGATATAAAAATTTCCATTAGGATTTTGATGAGGATTACATTGAACCTATAGATCTCCTTTGGTTTTGTGGACATTTAAACAATCCTGAGTCTTATAATCTATAAACACATGATGTCTGTCTAATTATTTGTATCTCTCTCTCTATATGTGTACATGTGTACATGTATACATGTATATGTGTATCTCTCTCTCTATATATATACATGTCATATAGAGTCATGCTATGTTTATGTTGCCCAAGCTGGAGAGCAGTGGCTATTCACAGGCATGATTGCTTTAATTCTTGGCCTCAAGCAATCCTTCTGCATCTGCCTCTCAAGCAGCTGGGCCTACAGATATATGCAAATATAACCAGATTCTCTTTCAACTTTTGAGCAATGTTTGAGCAATGTCTTGTAGTTATCATTGTCCAAGATTTTACCACTTTGTTTAAGTTTATTTCTAAGTATTTTATTCTTCTGATACTATTGTAAATGGATTTTTTTTTCTAGATTTTCTTTTCAGATTGTTAATTCTAAGTATAAAGAAATAAAATAATTTGTGTATGTTTATTTGGTATCCTGCAACTTTCCTGAACTTGTCTTTTCAGTTCTGACATGGATGAGTGGGGAATCCTTAGGGTTTTCTACATATTATTATGTCACCTGTGAATGAAGATTGTAATTCTTCCTTTATAACTTGGATGCTTTTCACTTCTCTTTGATGACTGGTTAATCTGGTTAGAGCTTCCAAAATCACATTGAATAGAGATGACTCAAGCAAGTATACTTGCCTTGCTCCTAATCATAAGGACAGATCTTTCAATCTTTTACCATTGTGTATGATGTCTAGGGAATTCTCTGAAGGACTGAAGAGTGGTTTTTCTTTGTATTCCCTGACCAGGACTTCAGGTCAGAAAACTGAGTGAGAAAAGGAATGCCTCAAAAATATTGAAATACAAAGGAAAAACCCACATATAGAAGGAGAAAATATTGTAGATGGGTCCACCTAGAGACATACTGAAGGCTATATGGGAAAATGTGTGGAGAAAGTTTTATGGAGAAGTAAGATATTGAAAAAGTTCCCATGTATGAAGGAGAATCTAGAAAAACACACACATAACAGAGGAGGATGCATATTCAGAAAAGCCTCAGGAAAGCCCAGTCTTCAACCTTTGGCTGATCGTTAGGCTCAGTGCAAGCAAGAATTAAAGGCTAAGGTAAAATTGCATATTGATTCATTAAGTCTGACTTTCCTTTTAGCACACAGACAATCTACAGATCAAGAAAGGATTTTTTCTTTCTTTTTTTGAGAGGAGGCAATAATTTGAGGAAATCTCTATCAAACCATTATAAATCTAGAGAAACAGATACTTTGGAGATCATACATGACAAAGAAGGCATTCTTTTAAACATAGTTCAGAAAAGTCACTAAACAAACATGCAACTGCAATCCACACAAGCAAAAATAAATAATGAGAAAGGGAGTTTTATTTCCAGTGTCCACATTTAAATATTCAAAATAGAAGTTTGAATAAAACATGTTTGGACATATAAAGAAACAGGAATGTATAATCCATTCTTATGAAAAATAAATTAATTAACAGAAATTATTTATGAAGAAGGACAAAAATTGGACTTAGTAGAGGAATAATTTTAATTGACTGCTTTAAATATAGTCAAAGAGCTAAGTAAAGCCATATGTAAAATAATTTGTCTACAAATAGACAATATCAATAAAGAGATAGAAATTATTTTTAAAAGGACCAAAGACAAATTATGAAGATGGAAATTACAATAACTTAAATTAAAAATACTCTAGAGAAATTTAACAGTACACTTAAGGAGGTGAAAGAATCATCAAAATTAAATGTAAGTAAATTAAAATTATCCAGACTAAGCATCAGAGAAAATAAAGAACATTGAACAGAGAATAAGGCTCCTGTGGTAAACCATCAAGTATATCAATTTATTCACAGTAAGTGTCCAAGATGGAGATGACACAGTCAGACAGAAATATATTTGAAGAAATAATGGCCAAAACCTTTCTAAATTGGATTAAATATGTGAATCTACATATCCGTGGAGCTCAACAACTTCCAAATAGTAAATGCAAGGAGATCCAAATTAGAAACGTTATAATCAAACTTAAAATGCAAAGAGAAAGAAAGAATCTTGAAAAGCAGCAAGAGAAAAAAAAAACTCATCATGCAAACATTGGTCAATAAGATCAACAAAATTCTCATCAGAAACCATAGAGGACATGAAGCAATGAATGGAGAGCAAGATGGCAGATAGGAAACCTGAACTCTCAGTTCTTGTATGGACACACCAGTTCAATAGCAACACATGGATTAATTTCCTTTGTGGAAAATCCAAAAGGTAATTGCAAGGCTTCTGCATCACGTGGAAGTGCAAGTCCAACCACGTTGAAAGTGGTAAGAAAAGTGAAGATGACCTCTTACCGTAAAACTCTCTGCTGACACAGCAGCAAACAATTGGGAAAAAATGTCCAGCTCCCAGATTCTCCATAAGGAGTGAAGAAATTGGACCACACTTTAGCATTTCAACTTTCTAATTCCTATCTATAGGATTGTCTCCTATCTTACGTATCTCAGACAGCTCATAGGGCTCCCCATAGTCCCCAAGGAGCTACAGAGAATGAAGTATCAGTTTGAATTAGTATACAGAAAATGACACAGATGCTCTCCTTACCTCAGTGAAGAGTAAGCAAGTGATAAATCTCAGCTCCCACATTCCCCTTGGAGAGTAAAAGAGTTGCACCAATTTTTTTCTGCAGGAGATTCAATGAACTGGTTTCTTACCTGTCTTGGAATACTCATGAGATTTGCATATTCTACCTATCTGGAAGTCAGTGAGAACAAAGAGAATGATTTTTTTCTAGCATGCAATTAGTCATCACCGTCCCTATTCCAGGCTTAGCATAAAGCAAACAAGAGAAAACCCCAATACCCTAGAGTCTCTCTTGGAGGAATGGAGTGGGACAAATGTCCAATCATCTAAATTTTCTGGGAGCTTCCTGAGTAGCTTCATTCTCAGTTGTCCTGGAAAATTTAAGAAATCCAGATTAATCTAGATGTCTAAGATTAGAGACTGCTAAGAACAAAAAGTGTGTCAGAAGAGCACAAAAGTTTTAAGAGATCTCCAGTATCTCTGGCTGGTCTTCTCATGTATGAAGCAATCCATAAAAACTGGGAGAGATAGCTGCTCTGTTGAATGTGTAAACACCAACCCAGAGAGTCAAGTAGAATGGGAACCAGGAAAAGATATTCCAAACAAAGCAACAAGATAAATCTTCAGAAACTAACTCTAATAAGATGTAGATATATATTGACAAAAAATTTAAAATAACTCTTATAATTATGCTCAACAAAATCAGAATAACACAGGAACAAAGGATAAATTTCAATGAAAAGATAGGAAATACTTAAAAAGTACTAAACAGAAATCATGAAAATGAACAATACAATAATTGAACTAAAAAAAATACTATGTGGGTTCAAGGGCAGACTAGATGAAGGAAAAGAAAAAAGTAGTGAACTCAAATATAACTCACTGGAAATTATGTAGTCAGAGGTGAAAAAAAGAATAAAAAAGAATAAAGAAATGTTAAGGATTTATGGGACATCATCAAATTGTCCAATATACACATTATGGGAATAGGGGAAGATGAGAAACATCATTCAAAGAAATAGTGGCTAAAAACTGCCTAAATTAGAAGAAGGAAATGGACTTCCATTTCCAGAAAGTAAAAATAACATTAAATAAGATGAATACAAATAAATCTACACATTGTAATTAAAGTGCCAAAAATCAAAGACAAAGAGAATTTTTAAAGCACAAATATATGTGACTTGTCATATATGAGGGAACTCCCCTACCCTCATAAGTTTATAATAGGATTTTACATCAGAAACCTTGGAGGCTACAAGGGTATGGGATAATATATTTGAAATGATGAAAGAAAAATACTTCCATTTAAAAATACTATATAGGCTTGGCGCCCATAGCTCAGAGGTTAGGGCACTGGCCACACACACCATGGCTGGGGGTTTGAACCCAGCTCAGGCCTGGTAAACAACAATGACAACTACAACAAAAAATGTGTTGTCACAGATGATTTTAGTCCCAGCTACTTGGGAGGCTGAGGCAAAAGAATTCCTTAAGCACAAGAGTTTGAGGTTGCTGTGAGCTGTGACACTACAGCACTCTACTAAGGGAAACATAGTGAGACTCTGTCTCAAAAAAATAGAAAAAGAAAAAATTAAAAATACTATACAAAGCAAAATTGTCATTCAAAAATGAGAGGGAGAAAGACTTTTCTAGACATAATAAGGCTGAGAGAATTTCTCACTGCTAGAGCTGCCGTATAAGAAAAATGCTAAAGGAGTTCTTCAAATTGAAACAAAAGGACAGTAAGGGGTAACATAATTTCATAAGAAAGTATAAAAATTATTATTAAATGTAAATCTATAGAAAAATACAGAATGTTATTTTACTGTAGCAAAAGGGGTAAATCACTGTTCATTTTAATGTAAAAGTTAACAAACAGAAGTATTAAACGTAATTCTAACTAAAAACATATTGATAAAAACACAGTACAAATAGATATAAATTTTGACATCAGTAAAGTCTGAGGGTAGCAAAAGTGAAGAGTTTTCTATGCTATTGAAGTTAAGTTGATATTAGCTTAAAATGGACCATGAAAATTATACTTTATATAATCCTCATGGTAACCACAGAGGAAACATGTACAGAATTATACTAGAAAAAGAGAAAAGAATCTAAGCATATTAATTAAAAAACTCACAATAAAGGCTTGGGGCCTATTGCTCAGTGGTTAGGGCACTGGCCACATACACCAGGGCTGGCAGGTTTGAACCTGGCCCAGGTCTGCTAAGCAACAATGACAACAACAACAACAAAAATAGCCGGGCATTGTGGCAGGCACCTGTAGTCCCAGCTACTTGGGAGGCTGAGGCAAGAGAATCATTTGAGCACAAAAGTTTGAGGTTGCTGTAAGCTGTGATACCATAGCATTCTACCGAGGGTGACATAGTGAGACTCTATCTCCAAAAAAAAAAAAAAAAAAGAAAGAAAGAAAGAAAAAAAGAAGGAAAAGAAATCAGAATGTTTACTGCAGCACAATTCATAATCGCCAGGTCATGGAAGAAGCCCAAGTGCCCATCAATCCACGAATGGATCAATAAACTATGGTATATGTACACCATGGAATACTATGCAGCCCTAAAGAAAAACAAAGACTTTACCTCCTTCATGTTTACATGGATGGAGCTGGAAAATGTTCTTCTTAGCAAAGTATCACAGGAATGGAGGAAAAAGTATCCAATGTACACAGCCCTTCTATGAAACTAATACATACTTCTCAAATGAAGGAAACAACTTAATTCTAGCCCAAGAATATGGGGAGGGGGTGGGGAAGGGGAGGGAAGAAGGGTGGCTGGGTGGTGGGAGGTTAACCGGAAAGATCATCTATATTTCTGTCTAACAAGGGTACAAGTGAACTTTTCTAGAAATAGAATGTAAATGTTTTGACACAATGACTATGCAAATTACATGAAATCTATGTGAACCAGCTTGATGAAAGTGTTTCAAAATGTATGTGAAAACACTACACTGTACTCCCTGTTTGCATTAATGTATAGAGCTATCATTTAATAAAAAAAAATAATAAAAATAAACAAAAAAAAAGAAAAGAAAAGAAATACAAAAAACTGATAGCAAGAAATAATTGGTTTCTGGTTATATAATTATTGATAAAGATTTACTAATGCAACATTGTTCTCTGTCTTGTTATTTTGTCTATTTCTTGCTATCAGTTTTTTTTTTTTTTGTATTTTGTCAAGTGAATCTTTCTAAAAGCAGAGTATGAATGTCTTAACTCAATAACTAAGAAAATGACATGAAGGCTACGTTAACCAGTTTGATGAGAGTATTTCAAATTGTATATGAAAACACCATACTGTACCCCATGACTGCATTAATGTACACGGCTATAATTTAATAAAAAAATAATAATTCTATAATTGGAAAATAACTAAACTCCACAGTTAAAAAACATAGAATGACTAGATGTTTAAATAAATAAGATTCAACCACATACCGTCTGCAATAGACTCACTTTACGTCTGAGGACACACATAGTCTGAAACTAAAGGGACAGGAAAAGGTATTCCATGAAAATGGTGACCAAATGAGAGCAGTGGTTGCTATGTTTACATCAGACAAAATAAGCATTATGTCAAAAGTTGTTATAAGACACAAAGAAGGACATTATAAGGATGAAAATATCAATTAACCAGGAAGATATAGCAATTATAATTTATATGCACTCAACATTGCAACACCTAAATATACAAAGCAAATGTCAAAAGAACTGAAGTTAGAAATAGAAAAAAAAGAAGTACTTCAACACCTCACTTTCAATAATGGATAGGACTAACAAATAATCAACAAAGAAACAGTGGATTTTAACAACACCATACACCAAGTAGACCTGACAAACATGTATGGAATTTTGAATCCAACAATACACAATTTAAATTTTCTGCTCACATCAAACATTCTCTAGGATTGAAATACACTAGATTACAAAAATGTCTCAACAGAGTTTAAAAGATTAAAATCCTATAAAATATCATTTTTGGTCAAAATGGAATGAAACTAGAAATAAAAGACAGAAGGAAAACTGGGAAATCCACAGAAATTGAACAATACATTTTTGAAAAACCAGTGGGCCAAAGAGGAAACCAAAAGAGAAATTAGAGAATATCTTGAGACTATTCCTTAAACATAAAGAAATTCCTTAAACATAAAGAATATCTTGAGAATATTCCTTAAACATAAAGAAAAAGTGCAGCATTCCTTAATTTATGAGATGCAGCAAAAGCAGTACTATAAGGGAAAATTCAGAGCAATACTACCTACATTAAAAAAGAAAGATGTCAAATAAATAACTTTATACCTCAAGGGACTAGAAAAAGTACAAACTAAAACTAGTTTGTAAAAGGAAGGAAATTATGTAGATTAAAGCAGAAATATAAAATAGAGACTAGAAATACAATAGAAAAATCAACAAAACTAAGAGTTGGCTTTTAGATAAGATAAACAAAATCAACAAACCTTTAGCTTGACTAAGAAAAAAAGATGATTGAAATAAATAAAATTATAAATGAAAGAGGACACATTACAGCTGATGGCTGCAGAAAAAATAAAACCACTTTGAGATATCATGTAACTCCAGTAAAAGTAGCCTACATCACAAAATCCCAAAACTACAGATGTTGGTGTGGATTTGGAGAAAAGGGAACACTTCTGTGCTGCTAGTGGGAATACAAACTAGTACATTCCTTTTGGAAAGAAGTTTGTAGAACACTCAGAGATCTAAATGTAGACTGATCCTGCAATTCCTCTACTAGGTGTATATCCAAAATACCAAAAATCATTTGGCAACAAAGATATATGTGCCAGATTGTTCATTGCAGCTCAGTTCATAATAGCCAAGTCATGGAAGAAGCCCAAGTGTTCATCAACCCATGAATGGATTAATAAAGTGTGGTATATGTGTACCATGGAATACTATGCAGCATTAAAAAAGATGGAGACTTTACCTCTTTTATGTTTACATGGATGGAGCTGGATACTTTACTTCTTAGTAAAGTATCTCAGGAATAGAAAAAAAAAATCCAATGTAGGGTGGCACCCGTGGCTCAAGGAGTAGGGCACTGGCCCCATATACTGAAGGTGGCAGGTTCAAACCTGGCCCTGGCCAAAAACTGCAAAAAAAAAAAAAAAAAATCAATGTACTCAGTACTACTATAAAACCAATTTATAATTACTCACACTTTCATATGAGAGATGAATCACAACTATAGGCCAGGATGAAGGAGGGAAAGAGAAAAGGATGGGAAGGGAGGGGAGTGGTTCTACAGAGGGAGGGTTAATGGTGGGACCACACCTATGACATATATATTGCAAGGGTACAAGTCAAATCTATCAAGTATACAACACAAATGTCTTAACACTGTGATTAAGTCAATGAGGTGAAAGTATGTTAATTAGTAAGATGTAAGCACTCCAATTTGTACAAATAATCGACACATTGAATCCCACAAAGGCATAAATGTATTCATGATCTATGTATTGATGACTTAATAAAAAAGAGAATAATATGAATAATTATACACCATCAAACTTGATAACTCAGAAGAAATGAATACATTTCTAGAAATACATGCCAAGTCCCTTGCCCCCAGGATTTGAGTGGGTAGCTGGGGGACTGGGGAATGGGGATGGGGGTGGGGAGGTTTAAGAGCTGGACTGGGAAGGCCAAGGAGTCCACATGGGTAGATCTAATGAGATAAAACTGTGGGGGTCTAAGACATGGCAAACTGGAGAACCTATCCCTCTCACCCTCAGGGCAGCTTCACTGTAGACTAGGGGGAGTCCTCTTGTGGGGAAGCTCCAAGACTATGGTGCCATAGCTATAGAGTGGAGTATGCTCTCCAGTGGGGAGATTTCCAACAGGAACATAGCAACTGAATGCAGTTTGCACTCAGGTAGGGAGGATCCCAGCTTTCATTGCCTTAGCAATCCAATGGAATGTGGTCAGGACCTGAGGGCAGGGGCAACACAAGAGGGGAAGACCTCACTCCGCAGAACCAGTCTGGGAAGTGGGAGCCCTCCCTCAAAAGTAGCTTTTCAAGCTTGGAGAGCTTGCCTCAACTCTCTTCCCAGTGGCTTCCCCTAACTCCTGGGAAGATAACCTCTGAGTCCTGACAAGGTTTTGAAAAGTCTTGGAGATTCACACATACCTCACCTCATCCCCCCACCCACCTCTGCTGAGGGGGACATAAGGCAACCCACTTGGAGCTAGATAAGACCCTCTCACAGCCTGAGTTTTTCAGGTGCTCCAGCTGAGGGACTAGAGCTCATCACAGGCACAAAAAAAAAAAAAAAAATACTCTGCTGCAATTGGCTTTCCCCTGCAAGCATCAACCACTGACAGGCAGAACAACACCATAGCTCAGTATAGCATCTCATTCAAATCAGGGTGTGGCTGATTTTTACACACAAACATCACTGCCCATCTCAGAGATTAAACTGGGGGGTCCAATACAATTTATACTGCTTTGAAGAGGGGAAGATAGAAGCAATACAAGGGCACAATGCTTTTTATGAAAGAAACAAAAGTTACAAGCATCTTTATCTGAGAGAGGTCTCCCTCTGCTAAGGCAGATCTTTGGTTTGATCAAGTACGTGCTCAGAGTCTGTTCAGAAGTGTTCTACTGGAGAGCAGAGGCAGCAGAGAGCTGGTGCCTGCCAAGCCTATGGTTCTTCTACTGATGCCATCTTGGCTGATCTGTTGCATGGAGATAGATCTGCATTAGACCCAGCCTCCCAACAATAGTTTTTGCATCACCACTGCCAAGCTGGAGAGGGAACTAATGCTCCCCTGTGTAATGCCCTGTGTAGTGCCTTGGGGGCCAGAAACAGTTCTTGGGAGACAAACAAAGCAGGAGCCCTAGATGCCATGGGCACCACTTGGGAAGCCTGGGATGACTGCATTAGTGGAGTCTAGGTATGGGGAGAGAACCTGGGCTGAACAGCAACAGTACCCTACCTATACAGACCCTAGGCCATTGAGACTGTGTGACAGGGTGTCAGCAGTCCCCATTGCAATGGAATAGCACCCCATAATGGTGACACTGTCCCTCAAATTCCCAGAGCCATCTCTGCATTTTTTGTTGCCTCCAAGTCTGAAATTCTATCCCTGTAATTCCAGGGCACTTGTGGGACCTACAACTCTACCCTGAGACTCCAGAATTGTGCCTGGAAACCAAAACCACACTAGTGAGTCCATACTAATACTCTGGGCCAGCAGAACTTCCCTGAGGTCCAATACTTCACTCAGGATCCCACATCTCTGAACATACATCACTCCTGGGCTCAGTTCAAGACAGTCCCTAAAAAAATGAGAACAGCTGTCTTGCAATCCTCATAACCCAGAGGTGAGAGAATGGGGGCCGGATGAGAGGAAATTGGCAAAATAGCCCTGGCATCATGATCCAACAAAACAGTTCATACCTGCACAACAGAGCTATAGTAGTTGACCCCACTCACTACATTTTGGAAATTGCCAAAATGACAGAAGAGGAATTCAGAATATGGATGGCAAATAAGATGAATGGAATCAAAGAGAAAGTTGAAAACCAACAAAAATAATTACAAAAAAATATTTCAGGAAATCAGGGGAAAAATGAAAAAGATATATAAAAAAGATATAAGAGAACTTAGGGAAATGAAAGAGTCATTTATAGAATTTCAAAATGCAGCAGAAAGATTTAAAAACAGGCTAAAGAGAAAAAATAACATTAGAGCTTGAAGACCATTCTCTTGAGATAATTCAGTCATTCAAAAAGGCAGAGACGAATATAAAAGTGACTAAATAATCACTGAGAGATTAGTGGGACTATGTTAAGTGAAAAAATATTCATATTCTAGGTATCTCTGAGAGAGAAGAATAAAGAACTAAAAACATGGAAAACCTATTTGAATAAATAATTGAAGAAAACTTCCCTGGCATTGCAAGAAATTCAGACATACAGATAGCCATTGAACACCAGGAAGATTCATAGCAAATAGATCACCTCCAAGACACAAAGTAATTGACTTGGCAAAGTCACTATGAAGGAGAAAATTCTTCAACCATCAAAATGAAAATATCAAATAAATTACAAAGTAAAATCCATCAAATTAACTATAGACTTCTCAGTGTAAACCTTACAATCTAGAAGGGATTGGGACTCCATTTTCAATCAACTTAAACAGAAAGATTGCCAGCTTAGAATTTTGTATCTTACAGAATGAAGTTTCACAATCAGCAAAGAAATTAAGTCTTTTCAAGACAAGCAAAAAGTGAGGAAATTTGTCCTGACCAGACATGCACAAGGACAGAACTCATCCTAGGAAAGGGGCTACTTAACTTATTGCTGAATATCATTATGGTCACCTTTGAAGTACTCCCCTTGAGATGTTACGCACCAAAGCCAGCACCTAGTCCATCCTTCAAAGCAATTTTGGGACTCTTTTTCTGGATAGCCATCACCGCAGTCATTGTATTATCCTTGATATCTTGAGTGTCATCAAAATGTTTTCCTTTCAGTATTTCCCTTATCTTTGTGTAAAGAAAAATCACTGGGAGCCACACCAGATATGTAGAGAAAGTATTTCAGTACAGTTATATGTTTACAGGCTAAACTTCCCTCAGAGACACTGTTGTTTGAGCTAGTGCATTGTTGTGATGCAAGAGCCATGAGTTGCTGTGAAAAATTCAGGTCATTTTATCTAATTTCTTTATGCAACATTTTTAGCACTTCCAAATAGTAGACTTAGCTAATTGTTTTTCCATTTAGTAAAAATTCACAATGAACAATCCTTCTGACATCAAATAAAAGTTAACCAACGTCATTTTGACTCTTGATTTGGACTGACAGAACTTTTTTGGATGTGAAGAATTATCTGACTTCCATTGTGCATTTTGATGCTTTATTTCAGGGTTGTATTGGTATACTTATGTCTCATCAACAATAATAACACAGCCAAAAATATGATTTTGCCTTTTAAAGTTCTTGGTAAACTTTGACTCTGCTTTGCTATTCATTGCTGAACTCCTTCAGGTACATTTTTGTACACACCTTTCTCATGCCAAGATTTTCAGTTAATATTTTTCTAACTCTTTCTCTATTAATGTTTATATGGTTTGCTATGCTTCTCATAGTCAGCTGATGTTTTGGATGCATAGTTCAAAAAATATTTGTAATTACAAAATATTGTAATTTTGTTTTCATCAGTTCTGCTCATTACTGGCCACTCAGACTTCTCTCCATCAGTGACAATTTAATCCTCTCAGAAAAACGTTTAATCCATTTGTACACTGCTACTTTCTTCAGTGCATTATCCTCATATACTTGGACTAACATGTTCCTTATTTCATTTCCATTCTTGCCAAGTTTAACAATAAATATATGAACATTTGTTCATTGCTTTAATTCAAGCTCTGACATCTTTGTGAAGGCAAGGCACACAAAATATTCAAGAACAATAATGAATGCCACTCAGCAAGACCTTGCCACACATACACACAAATATGCCCCCAAGATAGGGGTAGATCAAGATTATGAAACATTGCTGAATTGTTTGTACAGTGCTGATGAATGTTAGCAAACTGAAATGTCAGACCTTGTACACAAAGCAGCACAAAAGATACTCACCAATGTAAATTCACCCAATCTCCCCCCAAATTCACAATTCCTATAACACAATAGAACAAAAGATAAAACAAAGCAATAAGGACCACCCAACAGGATAAACAGACCAACATCCCACACATCAGTGCCATCAATCTTTTTTTAAATTTCAGATTAATATGAGGGTACAAACAATTAGGTCACAATGTTTTCTTTTGTTAGGTAAAGTCCCTCTTATAATTGCATCCCACTTCCAGGAGCTCTGCCATCTACCCCTACATTGTGCCCATCAGGTGGGAGCACACCCATCCCCCTTCCTCTGCCCCTTTCTCCCTCTTGTTTCCCTTCTGCCCAAAGTGAATCAAATTGAGAGTTTCCCTTATATGGGCCTGTATCAGTTCCTCTATTGGTTTCATATTAGTATTGAGTACACTGGATACTTCCTTTTCCATTCCTGTGACACTTTATTAAGAAGGATATATTTCATCTCCATCCAGGTAAATACAAAAGATGAAAAATCTCCATCTTTTTTATTGCTGAATAGTATTTGTCACAGTTTATTAATCCATTCATAGGTTGATGGGGACTTAGGTTGTTTACACATATCAATGATTGTAAACTGAGCTGCAATAACAATCCAGTGCAAATGTCCTTATGATAAAAGTCCCATGTGTTTATTTTTATTGTTGTTGTGATTACCAATTAAGTCTTCTTCATAAAATCTTTCCCCAGGCCAACATGGTTAAGAGTTTTTCCTCTGCTTTCTTCTAGAATTTTTATCATTTCATGTCTCAGATTTACATATTTTATCCATCTTGAGTCCATTTCTGTAAGTGGTGAAAGGTGCAGGTATAGTATCAGTCTTTTACATGCAGTTATCCAGTTCTCACAGCACAAATGAAAGCATGAATGATTATAAATTGGTTATATAGTAGTACTGAGTACATTAGATATTTTTTCCATTCCTGAGATACTTTACTAAGATGAATATTTTTCAGCTCCATCCATGTAAACATAAAAAAGATAAAGTTTCCATTTTTTAAGGCTGCATCATATTCCATGGTATAAATATACCATAATTTATTAATCCATTCATGGGTCAATGGGCACTTGGGCTTCATCCATGACTTGGCAATTATGAATTGAGCTGCAATGAACAATCTGGTGCAAATATGTTTTCTTCCAAGTGATTTTTTTGTCTTTTGGAAATACACCTAGTAAAGGAATTGCAGGATCAAACAGCAGGTCTACATTTACATCCCTGAGTGTTCTCCAAACTTCTTTCCAAAAGGAACATACTAGCTTGCATTCCCACCAGCAATGCAGAAGTGTCCCCTTTTCTCCACATCCATGCCAACATCTGTAGTTTTGGGATTTTGTGACCTGGGCTACTTTTACTGGAGTTAGATGATGTCTCAAAGTGGTTTTGGCTTGCATTTCTCTGATGATTAAAGATAATGAGCATTTATTCATGTGTCTGTAGACCATGCCCCTGTCTTCTTCAGAAAATCTTCTGTTCATTTCTCTTGCCCACAATGAAATGGGATCACTTGTTCTTTTCCTATTAATAAGTTTGATTTGTCTGTGGATTCTGGTTATTAGACCTTTGTCAGAAATATAACCTACAAAATTCCTCTCCCAGTCTGAGTGCTGTCTACTTGCTTTACATAGTGTTTTCTTGGCCGTGCAGAAGCTTTTTAGTTTGATCAAATCCCAGTAATGTATTTTTGATATTGCTTCAATTGCCTGGAGGGTTCGCCTCACAAAGTATTCTGACAAGCCATTTTTTTCAAGTGTTTCCTTTGCACTCTCTCCAAAAATTTTTATAGTGTCATGTCTTAAGTTTAAGTCCTTTAACCAGTGAGATTCAATTTTTGTTAGAGGAGAAAGGTGTGGATCCAATTTCAGTCTTCTACAAGTATCAGGCCAATTCACCCAGCACCATTTGTTAAATAGGGAATCTTTCCCACAATTTATATTTTCGGTAGGCTTATCAAAGATCAAATGACAATAATTGTCTGGGTTAAACCTTTGGGTTTCTATATTTTGTGCCAGTACCATGCTGTTTTGATCACTATAGATTTATAGTGTAGTCTGAATTCTGGAAGCATGATACTTCCTAATTTGTTTTTATTTCTGAGTAATGTTTTGGCTATTCGAGACTTTTTCTATTTCCATATAAAATGAGGTACAAATTTTTCTAGATCTTTGAAGTATGACAGAGGTACCTTAATAGGGATTGCATTAAATCTATAGATTGCTTTCAGAAGTACAGACATTTTAACAATGCTGATTTTTCCCAGCCATGAGCGTGGTATATTTTTCTGTTTGTTAACAACTTCAGCTATTTCTTTCTTTAGAGTTTCTTAGTTCTATTTATAGAGGTCCTTCACCTCCTTTGTTAGATACACTCCCAGATATTTCATCTTCTTTGGCACTATTTTTTTTTATTAGAGACAGAGTTTCACTTTATTGCCCTAGGTAGAGTGCCATGGTGTCACAGCTCACAGCAACCTCAAATTCCTGGGTTTAGGTGATTCTCTTGCCTCAGCCTCCTAAGTAGCTGGGACTACAGGTGCTCACCACAATACCCAGCAATTTTTTGGTTGCAGTTTGGCTGCGGCCGGGCTTGAACCCACCACCCTTAGTACATGGGACTGGTGCCCTACTCACAGAGCCACAGCTGCCACTCTCTTTGTCACTATTGTAAAGAGAATAGAGTCCTTGATTGTTTTTAAACCTTGACTATTGTTGGCATATATAAAGGCTACAGATTTGTGAGTATTGATTTTGTATCCTGAGATGCTGCTGTATTCCTTGATCACTTCTATGAGTTTTGTAGTTGATTCCCTGGGATTTTCCAGATGTATAATCATATAATCTGTGAAGAATGACAGTTTCATCTCCTCTGATCCTATTTGGATACCCTTGATTGCTTTCTCTTGCTGATTGTGATGACTAAGACTTCCATTACAATGTTAAAAAGCAGTTGAGACAATGGGCAATCTGCCTAGTTCCTGATCTGAGTGGAAATGATTTCAATTTTACTCCATTCAACATGATATTGGCTGTGGGTTTGCTGTAGATGGCCTCTATCAGTTTAAGAAATGTTCCTTCTATACCTATTTTCTTAAGCATTCTGATCAAGAAAGGATGCTGGATATTATCAGAAGCTTTTTCCACATCAATTGAGAAAATGATATGGTCTTTGTTTTTTATTTTGTTCATGTGATGTATTATGTTTATAGATCTTCATATATTGAATCATTCTTGGGACCCTGGGATAAAACCCACCTGGTCATGATGTATAATTTGTTTTATACATTGCTGGATTCTGTCTGCTAGGATCTTATTGAATGTTTTGCATCAATATTCATTAGAGATATTGGTCTATAATTTTCTTTTCTTGTTGTGTCTTTTCCTGATTTGGGTATCAGGGTGATATTAGAATATTACAAAATAGACACAAAATAGACATAGAATGTGTCATAGAATGTGTTGGAGAGTATTCCTTCTTTTTCTATATTTTGGAAAAGGTTAAGTAATATAGGCACTAGTTCCTCTTTAAAGGTTTGGTAGAATTCTGATGTGAAGTCATCTTGTCCCGGGATTTTCTTTTATGGGGAGATTTCTTATAATTGATGTTATTTCAGAACTTGATATAGGCTTGTTGAACATTTCCAGTTCTTTCTGGTAAGTCTAGGAAGGTGGCATGTTTCCATGTATTGGACTAATTCCTTCAGCTTTTCATACTTCTGAGACTAGAGTTTTTTGTAATATTCATTAGGGATTTTTTTTTTGCAGTTTTTGGCCAGGGCTGTGTTTGAACCCACCACCTTCAGCATATGGTACCAGTGCCCTACTCCTTTGAGCCACAGGTGTCACCCCATTAGGGATTTTCTGAATTTCTAAGGAGTCTGTCATTATTTGGTCTTTATCATTTCTGATTGATGAAATTAGGGATTTTACTCTTTTATTTCTGGTTAGGTTAGCGAAAGGTGAATCTATTTTATTGACCTTTTCAAAACAACAACTTTTAGATTGATTGATCTGTTGTATAATTCTTTTGTTTTGAATTTCATTTAATTCTGCTCTAATTTTGGTTTTCTTTTCTTCTGCTGGGTTTAGGATTGGAATGTTCTTACTTTTCCAGTTTCTTGGGATGTCTCATCAAGTTATTGACTCCCTCTCTTCCCATTCTTTTAAGGAAGACTTGCAACGCTATAAATTTCCCTCTTTGCCTTTGTGGTATCCTAGAGGTTCTGATAATTTGTGTCTTCATTATTGTTTTGTTCCCAAAACTTGGTAATTTCCTTCTTAATCTCATCTATGACCCAGCTATCATTCAGCATGAGGTTATTTAGTTTCCATGATTTTATATGAGTATGCAGATTCCTGTTGTTACTGAGTTCAACTTTTATTCCATGATGGTCCGAGAAGATACAAGGAATTATTTCTATTCTTTTAAATTTGCTGAGGTGATACTTGTCACCTAAGATGTGATCAATTTTGGAGGATGTTCCATGGGCTGATGAGAAGAATGTGTGTTCAGCTCTGTTAGGATGAAACGTTCTATAGATGTCTGTTAAATTCAATTGTTGAATGATTAAGTTTAAATATATAATTTCTTTGCTTAATTTCTTATTGGAGAATCTATCCAACACTGTCAAAAGGGTATTAAAATCTTCAACTACTATGCTGCTGGAGGAAATCAAGTTGCTCATGTCTGTTAGAGTCTTGCTTATAAATTGAGACACATTCTGCTTGGGCATATAAATGTTAATAATTGAAATTTCATCATGTTGAGTGTTGCCCTTAACAAATATGAAGTTACCATCCTTCTCCCTTAATTTTGTTCATTTAAAGCCTATTATATCTGCAAATAAAATTGCAACACCTGCTCTTTTCTGATTTCTGTTTGCCTGAATTATAGATGACCATCTCTTTACCCTGAGTCTATGTTTATCTTTTAAGGTAAAATGAGATTCTTACATGCAACAGATATCTGGCCTGAGTTTTTCTATCCACTCAGCCATCCTTTGCCTCTTTAGAAGACAATTTAAGCCATTCACATTAATTGAGAGTATTCATAAGCCTGGTAGTATTTTGAGTATGGAGTTTTTCAAAAGTCCAATGGACATTTTTTACTCCTTTTGCCACTGTGGAAGTTGGAGTTTGATCAAAAATTTCTGAGTGAGTTTACTTTGATGATAGAAGGTTGTGCTGGTCATTATGGAGGATAGGTCTGAAAATATCTTGGAGAGCTGGTTTAGTTATGGCAAATTTCTTCAACATGTGAATGTCATTAAAGTATCTAATTTCTCCATCATAATTGAAACTCAGTTTAGCTGGATACAGAATCCCGGGTTGAAAATTATTTTGCTTGAGAAGATTAAAGTTTGATTACCACCCTCTTCTAGCTTGAAAGAGAGATCTTCAGTCATTAAAATATTCATCCCCTTGTAGTTTATGGTTTTTTTATATCTGGCTGCCTGCAGAATTTTGTCCTTCATATTATCTTGGCGAAATTAATTATAATGTGTCTGGGAGATGGTTTATTTGGGTTCAGTCATGATGGGGTCCTGAAACTGTCTGCTTTCTAAATTTCAGAATCTCTTGATGTGTTTGGGATCTTCTCCTCAATGAATTCTTGCAGTAGAGCATCTGTGCCTTTCAAAGCAACCTTGTCACCTTCAGGAAGCCCTATAAGGTGAATATTAGTTTTCTTCAAACTATACCAGAACTCTCTAAGAGAATGATCTGTTTTTGATCTCCACTTCTGTTCCTCTTTGAACATCTGGGAGCATCAAAAGCTTTTTCTTCAATGTCAGAGATCCTTTCTTCTGCCTGCTCTATTCTGTTACTGAGGAATCCTACTGTATTTTTCAGATCTCTGAGGGCTGTAAGTTCTTGCCTCAATGTGTCACAATCTGTGGTGATTTTGTATTTGAATTCTTGAGACAACTTTTGAATTACTCCTTGAAATTCTAATTCCATCTTTACCTACATTCTGTTGATCTTATTTGCCATCCAAATTCTGAACTAATTTTCTGATATCTCAGCCATTTGTTTTAACAATGATATCATCTACTGTGTCTATTTTGTCATTTCTTGGGGCAGTTGATCTATTCTGATTATTCATGTTGCCAGAGTTTTTTTGCTGATTCTGCCCCATGATTATTTTTCACTGTTTGGCTTGATGAGCAGGTAAGGTGAAATTGAATTGGGGGTTCCTCGAGTAGTGGTTAACCTGCCCTTTGCCAAGGATCTGGGACTGGTGACTGTAGCTTTCTTCCCTACAGCTTTTCAAAGGACCCATACAGTATTACAGTCTGAAGCTCAGGGGACCTGTGTGGTGTGGTGGCATTAGGTGGCCACAATACTCTGTCTTATATTCAGGTGGTCTTGGGCTGATCCTAGTGGATCAGTGACGCTGGGTTTAAATCTCAGCTGTGGAGAAATACAAGCATGTAAGACACACCACCCCCACAGGCAACAACTTGGAGAGGAAAATCAGCCCTTCTTATTGACACAAAAACAATGTACCACCCGAGAGGGTCCTTGGGTGAGTGGCCCAGGTCAAGAGTTCTAAACCAATTGATCCAGTCCATACCTACTCTCAAGTGGGAGAGTTCAAAAGGTCTCCAGCAACTATATAGCAGAGGTCTACTGGCTGCTCAAATGTGGCTCACTCCAGTGATCTGTGGATTCCAAAAGGCCTGTGCAGTAATATATTTGGACTAGAGGAGCTGGTATCTCTTTCCCCACCTTGCACCTATTTCATGCCCAGTCACTTGTAACCCCACAGGGCTATGGTTCTGCTCCCTCTAATAAGCAGATATGCCAGGAATTTGAGACTGCCAGAGTCAAAGGAAAGTCAGTGCCCCCTCATCCTGGCCACCACCCTCTGCCACCAGCCAGGTGGGGAAGCTGAGACTTGCCTGCCTCAGGTACTCAATGGCAACTGGGGAGTATTTCACCTGAGCTCAATCTGAACCTCAGGATAACAAGTCAGCAAATGATTTTCTCCCTCGGCCACCATGCCTTTGCCCCAGCCACTCTGCAGCAGTGATATCCCTATAGGGTGAGGTCTGGCTTCTTCTGGCAGTCCTCAGAGTTAAGGAGGTGTCTCCCCAAGATTTGACCCCAGCAAGTTCACTCTACTGTTACTGAATCTTCATGGGAGGTGTCCTTGTGCAGCTCCCAGGTGGCTCCCATGGCCAGAGACTTGGCTGTAGCAGTTGCTCTGGGAGTGTGGGGTACAGGGCTCCAGCATCAGGGCAGGGTATATGGCACACGATTCTGCCAGGGCAAAGTGCCTGGTGGCTCTGGCAGGGCAAATGCACTGTGGCTCCTCTGGGCAGGGCTTGGGGCTCACAGCTCTGGCAGGGTGGGGCACATGGCTTTGGCAGTGAGGCTCTGCCTCGGTGGGACAGAGGTCAGGGCTATGACAGGGTGAGGTGGGGTGCACTCAGTTCTGGCAGGGCAGGGCTATTGGCTCGCAAGTCTCCTCTTGCAGCTGATTTGCACTTTTGCAGAGCCATGTCCTGCAGCCTCCCCTCTTTGTCTGGTCTCACTGTTACAGTGAGCTTTTCTACTACAGCCCTTGCAGTGCCTGGACCTGGCAATGAATCGTAGACATTCTGATCCATGCAGAGGTTAGGCTTCTGGACCATCAGACAAGGAGGAGTGTGGACTAGAAGTTCAAAATGGCAAGGAAAATGTTAGTTCAACTTTCATGCCTGGGAAGAGAGTACATATGGTCACAGTAGGGTCCCTCTGGAGAAGTACTCCCCACTTTCTGCAACTCTTTCCTGTGGTGTGAGACAAGAGGTCTTCAGTTCACTGCTCACCTGTGGAAAACCTACAGCAAGCCAAAATGAAAAAAAAAAAAAAACACTCTTGGGGGAGGAGGCAGATGCTTTTCCTTTGGGATGAGTTTTCTACCTGAAATTTGCTTTCTTGGAGTCACAGCTTGCTTCAGCAGAGGTGACATGTAGTTATCACTCTCTCTCAGCTCAGCTCCAAGTCTTCAGCATTGTTGGGTACTTTCTGGTCATGATCCTTCCCTTTGGATGGGATTTTCTGTGGAAAGCTGGCTCCAGTCACCCATCTTGTCACTCTTCCCTGGCGTTTAGTTTTTGTGTGTGTGTTGTATCATTGTCTGGTTTTGGTATTGGGGTAGTGCTCACTTCATAGAGTGTGTGTAGAAGCATTTCTTCCTCCTCAATTTTTGTATAGTTTGAGTAGGATTGATATTAGTTTTTATATAAATATTTGGTAAAATTCAGCAGTAAAGCCTTCAAGCCCTGGGTTCTTTTTTCATATGGACTTTATATTATTGCTTTATATCATTATTTGACATTGCTTTATTCAGGTTTTATATTTACTTGTGGTTCAATCCTGGTATATTGTATGTGTCCAGGAGCTTGCCCATTTCTTATAGGTTTTCCAATTTATTGGCATATCTTTGCTCATAGTATCTCTAATTCTCCTTTGACAATTTGGGATATCAGTTGTCTTGTCCCCATTTTTGTCTCTAATTTTATCTATTTAGGTGTTTTCTATTTTTTCTTAGTATAGTAAGAGGGTTTTTTTTGTTGTTTATCTTTAAACAAAACATTTTTTCTTTGATCTTTTGCGTAATTTGTCTCAATTTTATTTGTTTTTGCTCTCATCTTTATAATTTACTTTCTTCAACTAATTTTCAGTTTAGTCTGGTTTTACATTTGATTTCTTTAAGATGCAGCATTATGTTGTTTATTTGAAGTCTTTATACTTTTTTGTTGTAGAAATTTATTACTATGAATTTCTTTCTTAGTACTTCTTTTTCTAGAATTCATAGATTTTAGCATGTTCTGTTTCATTTGCTTTTGCTGAGAATCTTTTTAAACTTTTTGAATTCAGTGGGCTCAAAATGATGGCTTTATTCACTATCTTATAACAATTTTGCATAGTGTATTAAGACTAGAATGTCATTAAAGAAAACTCAATTGCCATGGAGTCTTCCCCAGGCTGATACCTTCAAGTGATTTCCCTACACTTTCTTTGAGGATTTTTATTATTTCATGTCTTAGATTTAGATCTTTTATCCATCTTGAATTGATTTTAGTGAGTGAGGAAAAGTGCAGGTGTAGTTTCAGTTTTTACATGTGGTTATCTGGTTCTCCCAGCACCATGTATTGAATAGGGATTCTTTCCCCCAGTGAATATTCTTGTTTGGTCTATCAAAGATCAAGTGGCTGTTAAGAGGTTTGTTTCATTCTATGGTTTTCTATTCAGTTCCAGATGTCTATGTCTCTATTTTTGTGCCAATACCATGCTGTTTTGATCACTATGGCCTTATAGCACAAGCCTAAAGTCTGGTAGGTTGATGGCCCTGGCTTTGCTTTTAATACTAAGAATTACCTTAGCTATGGGGGTTTCTTCTGGTTGCATACAAAATGAATAAATATTTTTTCCAAATCTTAAAATTATGATGTTGATATTTTAATGTGGATTGAATTGACTCTATAGATTGCTTTAGGAAGTATAGATACTTTAACAATGTGAATACTTCCTAGTCATGAGCGTGGTATGTATGGTCTTCCATTTGGTAATATATTCTGCTATTTCTTTTCTTAGAGTTTTATAATTTCCTTTATAGGCTCATGCCTGTGGCTCAAGTGGCTAAGGAACCAGCCACATACACCTAAGGTGGTGGGTTCACATCCAGCCTGGGCCCGCCAAACGACAATGATGGCTGCAACCAAAAAATAGCTGGGCGTTGTAGTGGGCGCCTGTGGTCCCAGCTACTTGGGAGGCTGAGGCAGGAGACTCGCTTGAGCCCAGTAGTTTGAGGTTGCTGTGAGCTGTGATGCCACAGCACTCTACCCAGGGGAACAGCTTGAGGTTCTGTCTCAAAAAACAAAAAATTTCCTTTACAGAGGTCCTTCATCACTTTTGTTAGGTATATTCCTAGGCATTTCATTTTCTTTTAAGCTACTGTGAAGGGAATTGTGTTTTTGATTAGCCTCTCGTCTAGGCTGTTATAGTCACATACAAAAGCTACTTGTGGACATTGTGATTTGTGGACATTGATTTTATATCTTGAGACAATCCTGTATTTTTTGATCACTTCAGTTTAGTCTGGTTTCTAGGAGTCTTGTGGTTGAGTCTTTATGGTTCTCTAAGTATAAAATCATATCGTTGGCAAAGAGTGAGGGTTTGAACTCCTCTGCCTCCATTTTGATGCCCTTTATTTCCTTCTCTTGTCTGAGTCTATTGACTGGAACTTCCAGCACCATGTTGAATAGTAGTGGCAATAGAGGACAACCTTTTCAGGTTCCAGTTATAAGTGGAAAATCTTTCAGTTTTAACCCATTGAGTATAATATTAGCTGTAGATTTGTTGTAATTGTCTTTGCTCAACTTAAAAAATGTGCCACCTACGCCTATAATCTTCAGAGTTCTAATAAGAAAAGGCTGTTGGATTTTATCTAATGCTTTTTCTGCATCTGTTGAGAGGATAATATGATCTTTGTTTTTGCTTCTGTTAATATGTTGAATCACATTTATGGACTTGCGTATGTTAAAACAGTGTATCCCTAGGATGAAACCTACTTGATTACGATGTATAAATTTTTTAATGAGGAGTTGTAATCTATTGGCTAGGAACTTTTAATTTCTTTTTTATTATATGATAGCTGTATACATTAATGCAAACATGGGGTACAGTGTAGTGTTTTTATATACAATTTGAAATACTTTCATCAAGTTGGTTAACATAGATTTCATGTCATTTGCTTAGTCATTGTGTCAAAACATTTATATTCTAGTTCTAGAAAAGTTCACTTGTACCCTTGATAGACAGATATATAGGTGATCTTTCAAGTCACCCTCCCACCACCCTGCCACCCTTCTCCCCTCCTTTTCCCCACCCCCTCCCCATATTCTTGGGCTAGAATTAAGTTGTAGCTTTCATTTGAGAGCTATAAATTAGTTTCATAAAAGGGCTGTGTACATTGGATACTTTTTATTCCATTCCTGTGATACCTTGCTAAGAAGAACATTTTCCAGTTCCATCCATGTAAACATGAAGGAGGTAAAGACTCCATTTTTCTTTAGGGCTGCATAGTATTCCATGGTGTACATATACCACGGTTTATTGATCCATTCGTGGATCGATGGGCACTTGGGCTTCTTCCATGACCTGGCAATTATGAACTGGGCTGCAATAAACATTATGATACAAACATCTTTATTGTAATGTGATTTTTTATCTTCTGGGTACATACCTAATAATGGAATTGCAGGATCAAATGGCAGGTGTATTTTTAGTTCTCTAAGTGTTCTCCAGATGTCTTTCCAAAAGGAACGTATTAGTTTTTATTCCCACCAGCAGTGTAGAAGTGTTCCCTTTTCTCCACATCCACGCCAGCAACTCTGGTTTTGGAATTTTGTGATATGGGCTAATCTTACTGGAGTTAGGTGATATCTCAAAGTAGTTTTGATTTGCATTTCTGTAATGATTAAGGATGGTGAGCATTTTTTCATATATCTATAGGCCACACACCTACCTTCTTTGGTGAAATTTCTACTGCAATTCAGGAAGAAAAGGCAATTAAGGGTATCCATATAGGAACAGAAGAGATCAAACTTTCATTTTATGCAGATGATATGTTTGTATGTCTGGAAAACACCAGTGATTCAACTAAAAAACTCTTAGAAGTGATCAAGGAATACAGTGGCGTATCAGGATACAGAATCAACACTCATAAATCTGTAGCCTTTATATATACCAACAGCAGCCAAGCTGAAAAAACAGTCAAGGACTCTATCCTGTTTAAAGCAGTACCAAAGAAGATGAAATATTTGGGGGTATACTTAACAAAGGATGTGAAAGATCTCTATAAAGAGATCTATGAAACTCTAAGAAAAGAAACAGCCGAAAATGTTAACAAATGGAAAAATATGCCATGCTCATGGCTTGGAAGAATCAACATTGTTAAAATGTCCATATTACCCAAAGCAATATACAATTTTAATGCAATCCCCATTAAAACTCCGCTGTCATATTTTAAAGATCTTGAGAAAATAATACTTCACTTTATATGGAATCAGAAAAGACCTCGAATAGCTAAGACATTACTCAGGAATAAAAACAAAGCAGGAGGAATCACCCTACCAGACCTCAGACTATACTATAAATCGATAGTGCTTAAAATAGCATGGTATTGACACAAAAACAGAGAGGTAGACGTATGGAACAGAATAGAAAGCCAACAGATGAATCCAGCTACCTACCATTACCTCATCTTTGATAAACCAATTAAAAACATTGAATGGGGAAAAGATTCCCTATTTAACAAATGGTGCTGGATGAACTGGCTGGCGACTTTTAGAAGACTGAAACTAGATCCACACCTTTCACCATTAACTAAGATAGATTCTCACTGGATTAAGGACTTAAACTTAAGGCATGAAACCATAAAAATGCTAGAAGAAAGTGCAGGGAAAACACTTAAAGAAATCATCCTGGGTGAATTTGTTATGAGATGGACCCCATGGGCAATTGAAGCAACATCAAAAATACACTATTGAGACCTGATCAAACTAAAGAGTTTCTGCACAGCCAAGAGCACAGTAAGTAAAGCATTCAGACAGCCCTCAGAGTGGGAGAAAATATTTGCAGGTTATGTCTCGGACAAAGATTTAATTACCAGAATCCACAGAGAATTCAAACACATTAACAACAACAACAACAACAACAACAAAAAAGTGATCCCATTACAAGGTGGGCAAAGGACTTGAAGAGAAATTTCATATTTGCTAGGATCTTATTGAGAATTTTTGCATTTATATTCCCTAGGAAAATTGGTCTGAATTTCTCCTTTTTAGTTGGGTCTTTTCCTGGTATTGGTATCAGGGTGATGTTTATCTTATAGAACATGCTGGGGAAGATTCTTTCCTTCTCAGTTTTTTGGAACAGTTTCTGTAGTACGGGTATAATCTCTTCTTTGAAGGTTTGATATAATTGTTCTGTGAAGTCATCTGGACCAGGGCATTTTTTGGTTGGGAGATGTTAATTTTTTGTTTGATTTCAGTGCTTGAAATTGGTCTGTTCACGAGATCTATTTCTTCTTTATTAAATCTAGAGAGAGAGCGTGATTGCAAGTTTTGATCCATTTCCATTGACAATTCCAACAACAACAAAAATAAACAAATGGGACTTAATTAAACTAAATAGCTTCTGTACAGCTATGGAGACAACAACCAAAGCAAAGAGACAACCTCCAGAATGGTAAAAGATATTTGCATATTATGAATTGGACAAAAGTTTGATCACTAGAATCTATAGAGAACTCAAATTAAGCAATAAAAAAAGCTAACAATCCCTTATGTTAATGAGCAAATGAAATGAATAGAATCTTCTCTAAAGAAGACAGAGGAATGGCTAACAAACATGAAAAAATGCTCATTATCCATAATTATCAGAGAAATGCAAATCAAAACTACCCTGAGATATCACCAAACCCCAGTGAGAATGACCCACATCACAATGTCTCAAAGCTGCAGATGCTAGAGCGGATGTGGAAAGAAAACACTTTTAAACTGCTGATGAGACTGCAAACTAATACAATCTTTTTGGAAGGAAGTATGGAGAATTCTCAAAGAGCTCAAATTAGAACTTCCATTTGCAAGTTTTAATTTTCAAGTTGTGCAATCCGTTTATTGAGCATCTACTCAGAAGAAAAACAATTATTTTATCCTAAGGACATTTACACTAGACTTTTTATTGCAGCTCAATTTACAGTAGCCAAATTGTGGAAACAACCTGAATGCCCTCCTATCCAGGAATGATTCAATAAGCTATGGTATATGTACCATGAAATACTATTCAGCCATTAAAAAACATGGCGACTTACATCTTTTGTATTAACCTGGATGGAGTTAAAACACATTCCTCTTAGTAAAGCATCTCAAGAATGGAGAAGCAAGAATCCAACGTACTCAATTTTGATATGAGGACAATTAGTGCTAATATATGGTAGGGGGTGAGGGCTGGGGGAATGGCAGAGTGGAAACAGGGAAAGTGGGAGGGAGATGCGGGTCACGGTGTGGATGACACCTCTTGGGGATGGGACACAATTAAAGAGAGACTTTACCTAAAAAATGCAAGCAGTGTAACCTGATTCTTTGTACTCTCCATGATTCCCCAATAGGAAAAAAAAAAAAGAAGAAAAGAAAACTTAAAAAATTTAGCAATAAAATCTTCATTCACTCTTGATTTCACAAGAGATAATTATAATTAATTAATAATACATAACTTTGTGACTTCACATAAATAAACGTACATATTTTAGCAAATGTAGAATAAGAAGGTTGATACTATTTTGTTTTGCTCTCTTGTTCTTTTGGTACTTTTCAGAAAATATTCACATATCTATTATTTCCACTTACTGTGATGTTGAGAAGTTTTTCCTGAAACATGAGCTTTTACACCTGTAAAGTTTTTCTTTTTTGAGACAGAGTTTTACTTTGTCACCCTTAGTACAGTACTGTTCTGTCACAGCTCACGGCAACCTCCAACTCCTGGGCTTAGGTGATTCTCTTGCCTCAGCCTCCCAAGTAGCTGGGACTACAGGCACCTGCCACAACTCCCAGCTATTTTTTTTTGTTGTTGCGGTTTGGCCAGGGCCATGTTCGAACCTGCCACCCTCAGTATATGTGGCTGGCGCCCTACCCATTGAGCCACAGGCACTGCCCAAGACCTGTAAAATGTAAATGATGGTCATATCTGAAGGGGGAATTACAAGGTTCAAATTATTTCTATGTATGTATGTTGTGTATAGACACACATAATAAATTTCACATATGAATATTTCCAGGTGTTTTTTGTCAAAAGTTAAATACCTTTTATTTGATGTAGGTTACCAAACAGTGAACAATCTTTTACAACAAATTAAAAACATTGATTTTTGTAAGTGAAATTGAAATTTTTTCTGTTTTGTTTTGTTTTGTTTGCAGTTTTTGGCCAGGGCTGGTTTGAACCCATCCCGCCACCTCCAGCATATGAAGCCAGCACCCTACTACTCTGAGCCACAGTGCTGACCTTTTTCTGTTTTTATAGTTCTATAAGTTTACCTTTAGTGTGTTTCAAAACTCTGCTGTTTGATGCTTAATCATTTTATGTCTTTCTTGTGAATCATAAACCCCCACCTTGTCTTTATTAATGTTCTTTGTTCTTTTTTTATTGTTTGGGATTCATTGAGGGTACAAAGAACTAGGTTACACTGATTGCAGTTGTTAGGTAAAGTCCCTCTTGTAATTGTGTCCTGCCCCCAAGAGGTATACCATACACTGTAACTGCCTTTCCCCACTCTTACCCTTCCCAACCCCTCATTCCCCAATCATTTCTACCCTATAACTTAACCCATCCAGTGAGATTTTTATTTTGGTTATTGTATATTTAGTACTATACTTTCCATTTGTTTCTTTTTATAAATTTTATTTCTTTGCTGATATTTTCTGTTTTTCATTTGTCTCAAAAGGATTGGTAACTGTTTTTGAAACATTTGTATGGCAGTTATGTTCAAATCCATATTGGACAAATCCAACATGTGATTCATCTCAGTGTTGGTATATCTCGATTATATTTTCACAATTTAATTTATTATTTTCCTTACATGGAACATAAACATAATTTTAATACTGGTTAAAATCCACTAAATTTTTGTATTATTTTTAATACTTTATATATGTAATAATGCATGCACATTAAAAAGAAAGGAACAGATCTCTTTATTAGTTAGGGTACTTCTGAAAAATAGGACCACTAAGTTCTGATTTTATATACATATATATGAGAAAGATAGATTTATTTGGGGAACTGGCACATACAATTATGGAAGCTGAGAAGTCCAACTATCTACTGTCTGCAAGTTGGAGAATCAGGAATTTAGGGAAGGAAAGGCAGCATAGCAGGAGTAGAAACCATAAGCATTTGGGAAACTTTTTTGTGAAACTTACTTATGCCTTTGGAACCTGCTGTAGCCTGATTACACATATATAACTCTTATTTGATGATAGAGGGGTGCTGTGCATACCTGAATTTATGGATTTGTGGGTGAGATATAATCCAGTTGATAGTGCGCAGCTCTAGTCACATGGTAACTTGGTCACATATTCAGTTTATATTAGGTCCTAATAGCAGGAATAGAGCTGTCTTTCAAATGATACTAGTTAAATAGATGATGACAGGGCCTTGTTCCAAAATCCTAAGTCTTGACTGTGATTCACCCTTAGAATCCTGACAAAGGCTTCTAACAGCGTTCTTATATTTACCACTCAAACTTGAAGCACCATTGGATCTGTTGGATCATATAGCCCAAGTGGCAGAGCAGCCTGTCCAGCAACCTAGACCTAATCAGTGGGGTCACAGAATAAGCCTTGTCATTCTAAGCCCCACTCCATAGTAGCAGCTTTTAAGGTTAATCAGTAAATGGGCAGGAGTCACATACTCAAATAAGGAACATATTGCCTCCAAAATCCAAATAGGCCCACTAGGTATTGTACCTCTTTCTTAGTTGTAGAAAAAGCCAGCTACAGCTATTTATTTTTCACCTTAGAAGGGATATCTCAACAAACCCCACATCACTGGAGCCCTTAGAAATTTCACTGAGGCAGAAGGCTTGTGAATTCTGGTCAGATTCATTTCTCACCCTTAACAGACAAATATATAGATTGTTTCCTATTTCTCACTCACTAGGTACAATAAACATAATGTCTTCAAAGTAATGGACCAGTGTAATATCCTGTGAAAGGGAAAGGTGACGAAGATCTCTTTGAACTAACTTCTCACATAGAGCTTTAGAGTTGATATACCATCTCTGAAGTAGGATGGAGAAGGTATATTACTGGCTTTGCCAGCTGAAAGCAAACCACCTCTTCAGGGCCTTATGGACATAAATGAAAAAAAAAAAGCATTTATCAGATCAATAGATGCGTACCACATACCAGGGCATGTATTTTAATTTGCTTGGACAATGTAAGCCCCTCTGCAATTGGAGTCACTACATGGTTAAACTTACAATAATCTACTGTCATTCTCCAATATCTGTTTGTCTTTTATTCAAACCAAATAGGAGAGTTCAATAGGAATATGGTGGAGATAAACACTCCTATATCTTTCAAGTTTTTCATGGAGATACTAATCTCTGAAATTCCTCCAGTGATGCATAGCATTTAACTTATTGGTTTTCTGGGTGGAGGCAGTTCCAAAGGCTTTAATTTGGCCTTTCCCACCATAGTAGCTCTCCCTCTACAGGGCGGTGAGCCAATGTGATAAATTACACCAGCTTCTATGTATGTCTACTCTAATTATACATTCTGGAACAGAGTAAATAACAGTAGGATGAAACCCACTGGACTCACAGTGAAATATACCATTGATCATCTGACCTTCTTAAGCCATTACTTTGTGTGGAGGTTGATAGTTATGACAAAGTCTTGAGAACATTTGGGTGAAGATTGAACATCCAAGGCTTCTGACCATTCTACTCCATGACTTTTCTGGACTCAATTTACCCCTTACTCTTTATAGGTTAGAATCTTGTGCCTATAGCTCTCCCAGGCTGATGCTGGAGCTGGTATCTTTATAAATATGGAATCTTGGGGCAGCCACACTCCCACATCTTCACTAAATATTTCTCTAGTGGGTGCCTTCTGTGGCAGCTCCAATCTCACATCTCTTCTCAGCATTGTTCTAGAAGTGTATCTCTGAAGTGGCTTCATCTCCATGATTATTCTTTGCCTGACCCCTAAGCTATTCTCAACATCCTTTAAAATCTAAGTAAAAGCACACAGAACACCTGAAGAATTAGCACTGTGTGGATGCTACCAGGATTTGCAATTTGTAACTTCCAGAGAGATGAGTCAAGGAACACCTGAGCCAACTTGACCCCTAGCCAGGCCAGCTGAGAAGTGTTAAGTGAGAATGCCAAGATCACTGATCCATGGCAGCTCTATACAGTAATTTCATGGGTGGCACCATGGGCCCATACCCTGAAGTCATTCTGGTTTCTGAGATCTCTAGGTCTGTGATGGGAGTGGAAACCAGAAAGATCTCTGAAATGTATTCAGAGTCAGTCATTATATTTGTACTAATTTCCTTAGCAAATGGTCACTTGTCCAAATCCTTGTTTTGCTCTCTTGAACATGCTTTTTCATTCTTTACATGGCCAGATTAATTTTAATTCCACTTTTGTTTTATTATAAATTTTGTCTTTAAGTTATTTTCCTCTCACATTTTTACTGTATGTGATTAAAAGTAGTCTTACATCTTCTTTAATATTTTGCTTAGAAATTTCTTCCATCAGATATTCTAGCTCATCACTTTTAAATTCCATTTTTTATAAAGCCCTAGAACATAAACAATGCAGCCAAATTTTTGCCAATTTATAGCAAGGATATAGTTTTTAAGTTGTCAAGACCTTGTTCTTTAATTCCATATGAGACCTCATTAGAATTGACTTTGCAATCCATATTTCTATCAATACTCTGATCAGAACCCCTTAAGTTATGTCTCAGAAGGCTCAGGCTTTCCCTATAGCTATTCTTATCATCTGAGTCCTCACCAGAATTGCCCTTAATGCTTCAATAATGTCGATTTAGGCTTTTTCTAGTCTGTTCCCCCAAATTCTTTCAAATTCTTCCTTCTCTCTAACCATTTTCTAGTTATAAAGTTGCTTCCACATTGTCAGGTATCTGTTATACCCAGTTCACGGCACCATTTTTTTTGTTGTAGTTTGTTTTAGTTTACTTATAACAGAATACCACAGAGAAGGTAATTTATAAAGAACATAAATTTACTTGGCTCATGTTTTTGGACCTGAGAAGAACAAAAACATTATTCACGTATCTTGTGAAGGCCTTTGTACTGCATCATTCCCATGGAGGAAGGCATAGGGGCAAGACAGGGTAATAGCAAATGGGCAAAAGAGGTATAACAAAGTCACTCATATAATAACTACACTTGTGATGACATTAATCCATTCATGAGAGCATACTCTCATAGCCTAATCACTCATTAGGCCTCATCTTCTACCAATGCTGCATTAGGGATTAAGTTTTCAAAACAAAGAAGATGGTGGACCAGAGACAATTTTTTTGCAGTGGTGCATGGTGAGTTCATGTAGAAAACACTCTAGGCACCTCTGGCTTGTGGGCTCTGCCCAGAAACGTCCCTTAGAGGGTATTGGAAGGCAGTTGGACACTTCCGACCTGAAGAGGAGGACAGAAACAGTGAAGAAGTGGCAAGTACTTGCATTCAGGTAGAGGCTGGATGGTGTGACTATGGTGGCCACAGTGGTAGAGGCAGTGGTGGTGACAGGCATACAGAAAAAACCTGACTTGTAGGTTTTTGTTTTTGTTTTTGTTTTTGTTTTTGTTTTGACCTGGGCACTTGTCTGAGTTACCTTGGGGAAGAAAGTGAGTGATTTTGAATAGCACCTACAGGCCAGGACTGAGCCACCAGGTGGAGCAGAACTTTCATAGTTAAGCTGCAGGCCAGACGCAGCCATTGTGGAAAAACTTCCTTACAGGCTGTACTCTCAGGGTCCTAGTGCAAGGCCAGGTCTGGTACACTTGATAAGTGGCGCAGCCATTCCTTGGGAGATTTGAGTGAAACACACTTTCCTGGGAAAGCCACTTGACAGCCAAGGGAAATAGATTGGAATGGTTGAGGCATGGCTATTCAGTAGGCTGACAAGAGCTTCACACTCCCAACCTTGTGGAGATTGAGGGCAAAGAAGTCAGGAAGATGAGACCAGGTCTCCTTGCCAAGACAGAGGCTTCCAGTCTCCATCTTATACAGTTGTATCAGCATCATGATTAGCATCTCATATCCCATCATATCCCTGAAGATCACCTGTTGCCCAGGCAATGTACAGCGATAAACACACACACACACACACGTATATAAAGTTCTTTTTTTCTTTTTTAAAAAAAATTTTTGAAGGAGCAAAGCAAGATGGCAGACCAGAAAGATCATTCATCTGAGCTCTCCTAGTATGACTGGGGAGAAATAGAAATCCAGCCACATTTGGTGAAGAGACCTTACCCAGACTCATAGCTTAGAGAACACAGTGAGGAGATGGTGAATTGGATAGAGGGCATGATCTGCAGTAGTGGAAATATGATGAATTAGCCAAGTGATTGTGATTGGCTGCGATCCACTGCCCCTTTCCCCCAGAGGTCTGTGATGAAAGAAAGTCTTTCCAGAGTTCTCACTTGTTGGGGGAAGCTGCACATTCAGTGGAAAGCTTGGAAGAGTGGGTAAACTTGAATAGTAAACAACAACCAGATTTGAATGCTGATTGGAGTGGGTTTGCCATAGGTTTGGTGGCTAGCAAGGCAGTCATACTGAGGTCTCTTTGGCCAGGGGCTGCCATTGTGGAAAGGTCATGAGATGGTCTTAACAGGGGCCTAAAGCATCTTGATTTTGCCTGCCAGGATCAGAACACCACTCTTCAGATAGGCTGATAGACTCCCACACACTATGGAAACTGGAGTCAGGGGGCACTGTGAGATCTGTCCCTGAAGGATTCTTGTGAACTTTGAGATCCCAACCCAGTACAGTCTGAATGCTGAGGGCACAATCAGGCAATCACTGAAGGCAACTAAGTTTGGAATAAGGACCATAGAGGTTGTTGCCTGTGCTATCTGTCTCCTAAAAAGACCACAGTGCCACCCCACCTGGTGTCCCAGCAACATATTGCAATATACTATCATAAAGAGCAAGGACTTCTGTTTGAAACAAATCAGGCAGTAAGAAAGAAAAAGGAGGACAAGGAGGTGAACAAGAACAAGGTACACATGAGAAGGAACCAATATAAAAATTAAGGCAACTTGAAAAACCAAAACAGAGGAACTCCACCAAGGGACCATGAGGTAGCTACTGAAGGAGACTCACCTATAAAGAATTAATGGACTTGACAGGAAGGGAATATAAAATATGGATGATAAAGATAATAAAAGGAATGGATGAGAAAACGGAAAGACACAAACAAAAGTCACATGAAAGATATGAAGAACATAGAAAGGATATGGTGAAGCTTAAATAAATGAAGGAGACAATCAGGGAATGTAAAGATGCAGTAGTAAGTATCAAAAATAGATTAGACCATGGAGAAGAAAAAAACCTCAGAGCTGGGGGATAAAGTTTTTGATTTAAACCAGGTAGTTAAAGAGGGAGAAAAGAAGAGAGTGAAAGCAGAACAGGAACTTAGAGGACTATGAAACTACATGAAGTGTTTGACATATGAATAATAGGAATCCCTGAAGGAGAATAATATTGTCCCAAAGGAATGGAAACCCTACTCAAGACTGTCATAAATGAAAAATTCCCAAGTTTTACTAAAGAACCTGACACACTCCTTTCAGATGGATATCAAACTCCAGTTCATCTCACTCAAACAGAGCCTCTCCAAGACACAGTATAATGAACCTGGCAAAAGTCAAGATGAAGGAAAAAACTCTACAACCAACCAAGAGTAAGCACAAACTGATCTACAGAGGCAGAGACATTAGGATGATAGCAGACTTTTCAACTGAAACTTTCCAAGCTAGAACAGCACAGTCATCCACATTCAACATTCCTAAACAAAACAATTTTCAGCTCTGAATTCTGTGTCCTCCAAAACTAAGCTTCAAAATTGATGAAGAAATCAAAGTTTTGTGGATAATATATAAGCACTGAGGAAATTCACCACAACAAGACTCCCTCTAAAAGAAATACTAGGATCTATTCTCAACATTGACCATCACAATGGACCACCAGCAAAGTAAACACCCAGAAGCTAAAGGTCAAAGCTTAACTTCCACAAAGGCACAAAGGATAAAACTACACAACAGATGCTCAGAAAATAACATGAATAAGACTCTACCACACTTATCAGTTCTCTCAATAAATGTCAATGGTATGAATTCACCACTGAAGAGGCACAGGCCAACTGATTATATAAAAAAGCACAAGCCATCCATATGCTGTCTCCAGGAGACCCACCTAGCCTTGAAGAACAAATCAAGACTCAAGATTAAGGGATAGAAACCAGCATTTCAAGCAAATAGAAATCAGAAGAAAGAAGGGATTACAATCTTATTCTCAGAAACAAGTGGATTTAAAGCAACTAAAGTTAAGAAAGACAAAGATGGACACTTTATACTGGACAAAAGAACAATACAACAAGAAGACATTTCCATTTTAAATATTTATGCACCTAACTTAAAAGCTCCCAGATTTATGAAACAGACCTAGATGTGTCTGGGCATTATCATATCTCATAACACCATAACAGTAAGAGATATTAAAACCCCTCTGATAGAACTGGACAGATCCTTTAAACAAAAACTAAAAAAAGGTACAAAGGACTTAAATGTGATCCTAGAACAAATGGGATTAATAGATATATACAGAACACACTGTCCTAAAGCTAAGGAAAATACATTTCTCTTGACAGCCCATGGAAAGTACTCCAACATCAATCATATCCTAGGATACAAATCAAACCTCAGCAAAATTAAAAGAATAGAAATTGTATCAGACCATGGGCAATAAGGTGGAACACAAATTCAACAAAAACATTCATCCCTACACAAAGACTTGGAAATTAAACAACCTTATGCTGAATGATAGTTGGGTCCAGCAAGACATAAAAGAGGAAATTATTAAATTTGTCAAACATAACAACAATAAAGACACAAGTTACCAAAACCTGTGGCATACAGCAAAAGGAAACTTTTTTCTTTCTTTCTTTTTTTTTTTTAGAGACAGAATCTCACTTTGTCACCCTGGGTAGAGTGCTGTGGAGTCACAGCTCACAGCAACCTCCAACTTAGGCAATTCTCTTGACTCAGCCTCCCGAGTAGCTGGGACTACAGGTGCCTGCCATAACACCCAGCTATTTTTTTGTTGCAGTTTGTCTTAGGCTGGGTTTGAACCTGTCACCCTTGGTATATGGGACCAGTGCCCTACTCATTGAGCCACAGCGCTGCCCAGCAAAAGCAATCTTAATAGGGAAATTTAACACATGACATATTTACATTTGAAAAACAGGAAGAGATTGCATCAACAAAGTCATGAATCATCGTATGGAAGTGGAAAAAGAAGAACAATCAATCCCAAATCCAGCAGAAGAAAAGAGATAGCCAAAATTAAATCAGAAATTAATGAAATCAAAACAAAAGAATCACTTAGAAAATTAACAAAGAAAAAGTTAGTTTTTGAAAAAATAAATTACATAGATAAACCTTTGGCTAGATTAACTAGGAAAAGAAAATTAAAATTTCAAATAACCAGAATCAGAAACAATAAAAAGGAACGGACAACAAATGCCACAGAGATACAGGAGACCACCTCTGAGGACTACAAGAAACTCTATGCCCAGAAATTTGACAATGTAGAACAAATAGATTAATACTTGGAATCACACCCTCTCCCAAGACTTAACCAGGAAGAAATACACCTCTTTAATAGACCAATTTTAAAAACTGAGATTGAAGAAACAATTAAAAATCTTCCAACACCAAAAACCCTGGTCCAGAAGGCTCCACACCATAATTTGATCAAACCTTCAAAGAAGAGCTTATACTGATTCTACAGAAATTATTACAAAAAAAAAAAATCGAGGAGGAAGGAATCTTCCCCCAACACATTCTACAAAGCAAACATCTCCCTAATACCAAAACTAGGAAAAGGCCCAAATAAAAAGGAAAACTTCAGACCAATTTCACTGATGAATATGGATGCAAAAATTCTCAATAAAATCCTAGGCAATAGATGACAGCTACACATTAAAAATATCATTCATCATGATCAAGTAGGTTTCATCCCAGGAAAGTAAGTTGGTTTAACATACTCAAGTCTATAAATGTAATTCACCACATTAACAGAAGCAAAAACAAAGACCATATGATCTTGTCAACAGATGCAGAAAAAACACTAGATAAAATTCAACATCATTTTTTTAATTAAAACCCTGAAGAATATCAGCATAAGTGGCATATTTCTTAATATGATTGAAGCCATCTATAAGAAAGCCACAGCTAATATTACACTGAATGGAGTAAAACTGACAGCTTTTCCACTCAGACCTGGAACCAGAGAAGGTTGTCCTCTATCACAACTACTGTTCAACATAGTGCTGGAAGTTCTTGCCAATAAAATCAGGAAAGAGAAAGAAATAAAGGGCATCCAAATGAGTACAGAGGAGACAAACTCTCTCTCTCTTTGTCATGATATGATCTTTTTTTTTT
>NW_003852765.1:76530-87361 GCF_000181295.1 Otolemur garnettii
TCTTTTTCTATATTTTGGAAAAGGTTGAGTAGTATGGGTACTGCCATGATATGATCTAATACTTAGAGAACCCCAAAGACTCAACCACAAGACTCCTGGCCATGATCAAAAAATACAGTAATGTCTCAGTATATAAAATAAATGTCCACAAATTAGGAGTCTTCCTATATGCCAATAACAGCCAAAGTAAGAAGCTAATCAAGGACACAATTTTCTTCACAGCAGCTTCAAAAAAATGAAATACCTAGGAATATATTTAATGAAAGAAGTGAAGGACCTCTACAAAGAAAAGTACAAAACCCTGAGAGAAGAAATAGCAGAAGATATTAACAAATGGAAGCACATACCAAGCTCATGTATGGGAAGAATCAGTATGGTGAAAATGTCTATACTACCCAAAGAAATCTGATTCAATGCAATCCCCATTAAAATGCCATCATCATAATTTCACGATTTTAAAAAATAACTCTTCGTTTCTTCACGGAACCAGAAGAAACTCTGTATAGCCAAGGCAATTCTTAGTAATAAAAACAAAGCCAGGGTATCACCCTAAGAGACTTTTGGGTAAACTATAAAGCCATAGTGATCAAAACAACATGGTATTAGCACAAAAATAGAGACACTGACGTTTGGACCTGAATAGAAATCCATGAGATGAAACTAATCTCTTACATCCAACTGATCTTTCATAAACCAAACAAGAACATACACTGGGCAAAGGAATCCCTACTCAATAAATGGTGCAGGGAGAACTGGATATTTACATGTAAAAGACTGAAACTGGACCCATACCTTTCTCTACTCACAAAAAATTGATTCAAGATGGATAAAAGACCCAAATTTAAGGCATGAAATGATAAAAATTTTTGAAGAAAGCATAGGAAAAACACATGAAAATATCAGTCTCAGGAAAGATTTTTAAGATTTTATACATAGCAATTGTATTGACAACAAAATAAACAAATGGGACTTAATTAAACTGAAAAGCTTCTGTACAGCTAAGGAGACAACAACCAAAGCAAATAGATAAGCTTCAGAATGGAAAAGATATTTTTGTATTATCAATTGGACAAAAACTTGATAACTACCATCCGTAGAGAACTCAACTTAATCAACAAAAAAAGACACAACAATCTCTTCTATTATTGGGCAAGAGTAATGAATAGAACCTTCTCTAAAGAAGACAGATGAATGGCTAACAAACAGTTGAAAAATGCTCATTGTCTCTAATCATCAGAGAAATGCAAATCAAAACTACCCTGTGATATTACCTAACCTCAGTGAGAATGTCCATCACAAAGTCTCAAAGCTATAGATTCTGGCATGTATGTAGAAAGAAGGGAACACTTTTATACTGCTGTTAGTACTGCAAACTAATATAATCTTTTTTGGAAGGTAGTATGGAGAACGCTCAAAGAACTCAAATTAGACCTCCCATTTGATCCTGCAATCCCATTACTAGGCATCTACCCAGAAGAAAAAAAAATTCTTTTATCATAAGGACATTTGTACTAGACTGCTTATTACAGCTCAATTTACAATTGCCAAAATGTAGAAACAGCCTAAATGCCTACCAACACACGATTTCATTAACAAGCTGTGAGATACATATACGTGTGTGTGTGTGTGTGTGTGTGTGTGTGTATGAATACTATTCAGCCACTATAAAAGATGGAGACTTCATATCTTTCATATTAACTTGGATAAAGGTGGAGCACATTATTCTTAGTAAAGCATTGCAAGAATGAAGAAGAATCCAATGTACTCTAATCTAATACGAAGGCAGTAGAGGAGCTAATACAAGTGGGGTAGGGGAATGAGCAAGTGAGGAGACGGGGGGGAGGGGGATTGGGGGTCATGGTGTATGGCACACCTCTTGGGGGTGGGACACAATTATAAGAGGGACTTTATGTAACGAATGTAATCAGTGTAACCTAATTATTTGTACCCTTAATGAATCCCAAGATATTAAAAAAATGAAAGAAATTTTTCAACTTCCCCCCTGATTTTTCTATTTTTCTTCTTTTTTTCTCATGTAATTATATTTTTTCATTATTTCCTTCTTTAATAAGAAGGGCTCCAGTTTTGCTAGTTTTCTTGCCCCTGTTATTCTATTTTCCCTGAATTTTATCCTTTGTGCCTTTGTGGGATTTTTTTTTGTTTTATTTTCATTTATAGTACTTTTTGTTTTCTTCTATATTGGTAGAGGTGGGGTCTTTTGTCTGCTCAGGCTGTAAAAGACCTCCAGACTTCAGGACACCCACCCAGATCCATCCACCAGAGGTTTAGAATTCTGAGTGTGAGTCAAAGTACCTTACTGTACACCACTATAACTCCTGTCTCTCTCTTTCTGTTCCTCTCTTCTTTTTGCCAATATTCCCTTTTATTCCCCCTCTCTGCTGTATCTTTTCCCTTTTTAAATCTTTTATCCATTTTTGATTTCAAATTTTCTCATCCTTCTAGTCCTGTACCAAAAGAACACATCAACACCTTAGGTCAGAGCCCAGTAATTTAAAGAGAAAGAAGAAGTGAAAGGAAAAAGTAGGGCAAGGAAACAGACAAAAGGAAAACACTCATGAGGAAGAAATAGCAGAAAAATCCTGGCAACATGAAAAACGAGAAGAGAGCAACTTTCCTAAGGGATTCTGAAGTATCTACTGCAGAGGATTCCACATATAAAGAAATGTTAGAAATCACAAAAAGGAAATTTAAAATATGGAAAGTAAAAATAATGAAGGAAATTGCTGAGAAAGTGGAAAATAACCAAAAGGAAATCCAAAGATACAATCAAATAAGAGATAAATGATACCAAGAATATAGCAGAGCTAAAGGTATTGAAGCAGTCAATTAGGGAAATTAAAGATGCAGTAGGAAGTATGAGTAACAGATTAGACCATGTAGAAGAAAGAATATCAGAGGTAGAGGATAAAGCTTTTGAGCTAACTCAGGCAGCTGAAGAAATATAAAAAGAGAGAGAGAAAGCAGAACATTCACTGAGACAATTATGGGACTTCATGAAGCATCTGAACAGAATAACTATAGGTATCCCAGAAGGAGAAGAACACTCCAGAGGAATGAAGCCCTACTAGATGATATCATAATTGAAAATTTCTCAAGTATTACCAAATATTTTGACACGCTCCTTTCAGAGGAATTTAAAACACCAGATTGTCTCAAATCAAACACACCTCCAAGACACATTGTCATGAACCTATCTGACGTCAAGACAAAATTCTGCAAGCAGCCAGGAGTAAGTGCCAATTTACCTACAGGGGTAAGCCCATTAGGGCAACAGCAGACTTACCAAATGAAACTTTTCAAGCCTTAAGAGAATGGTCATCTACCTTTAACCTACTTAGACAAAAACAATTTTCAGCCCAGAATTCTATATTCTGCTAAACTAAGCTTTACAATTGATGGAGAAAACAGACAAATTTACTTACATGGAAACATTGAGGAAGTTTGCCACAGCAAGACAAGCCACCCAGGAAATCCTTAGACCTATTGTCTACACTTGTCATCACAATGGACCATCAGCAAACTAAACACCCAGAAACTAATGGACAAAACATAGCTTCCACAATGACATAAAAGATAAAACTAAACAATGGACTTACACAAAATAAGATGAATAGAACTCCACCACACTCATCAATTATCTCATTAAATATGTCTTTAATTCCCCACTGAAGATGCATGGGCTGGATGATTGGATAAAAAAGTACAAGCCACCATATGCAGCCTCAAAGCTGCAGATGCTGGTGTGGATGTAGAGAGAAGGGAACATTTCCACACTACTGTTGGGACTGCAAATTAATACCACCTTTTTGGAAAGAAGTATGGAGAATCCCCAAAGAACTCAAATTGGACATCCCACTTTATCCTGCAATCCCATTACTAAGCATCTACGCAGAAGAATAAAAATCATTTATCATAAGGACATTTGTACTAGACTGTTTATTGCAGCTCAATGTGCAATCACTAATATGTGGAAACAACCTAAATGTCCACCAACCCAGGAATGGATTAACCAGCTATGGTATATATACCATAGAATACTATTCAGCCATTAAAAAAGATGGAGACATTGCATCTTTTGTATTAACTTGGATGGAGTTGGAACACAATCTTCTTAGTAAAGCATCACAAGAATGGAGAAGCAAGAATCCAATGTAGTCAATTCTAATACAAAGCTGGTAGACAATTGAATACATACCCACATAAAAGAAAATCTCAAATTAGTTCAAGGTGGATGGAAGGGAAACAAGGGCATGGAGATAGGGGAAGAGGGAGTGGCATGGGGTTATAGTGTATAGCACACCTCTTCAGGCAGGATACAATTATAAGGGGGACTTTACCTAACAATTCAAACAGTGTAACCTAATTCTTTGTACCTTCAATGAACCCAAAACAATAAATTAAAAAAGAAAACAATTTGATTATAGTATTATGCAAAAGATTAAAATACTTAGGGATAAACTTGACTGAGGAGACATAACACTTGTATATTGATGAGTACAAAATATCACTGAAAGAAACTAAAGAACAGAAAAATAAATAAAATTATATACCATGTTTATAAATTGGAAAAGTTGATAGTGTTAAAATGTCAATACTACCCAAGTCAAATCACATATTCGATACAATTTTTTCAAAAAGCTAACAGTGTTGTTTGCAGAAATAGAAAAAGTATATCTTAAAATTTATATGGCATCAAAAAAATTATGTGGCATCTAATAACTCTAAATACCAAAACAATTTTGAAAAGAAAGAACAAAATTGGACATGTCACACTTCATAATTTTGAAATTTAATACAATGCTACAATAATAAAAATTTTGTGACACTGGCATAAAGACAGACATATAGACAGATGAATGGTACAGAATGGAAATTTCTGAAACAAATTTTTGCACAGATGGTCAAATGATTTTTGACAAGAGTGTCAAGACCATCAAGACATTTGGTATGGAAAGGGAAGTCTTTGCAACACATGATGCTTCGAAAACTGAATATCCAGATACAAAAAAAATGAATTTGGACCCTTACTTTAAATTATGTACAAAAATTAATTTGTAATAGATTAAAGACCTAAATGTAAGAGCTGATACAATAAAACTACTAGAACGAAACATAGGGGAAAATCTTTATAATATTGGATTTTGAAATAATTTCTTGGATAAGATACCAAAAAGAAAAAAATAGATTAGTTGAACTACATCAAAATTAGAAATTTCATGTATCAAAGACATTATTAGTGTAGTGAAAAGACAAGCCACAGAATGGAAGACAATATTTGCAAATCATATATTTTGAAAAGATTTAACATGAAAAATGTATGAAGAATTCTTATAACTCAATGTAAATGAAAAATATTTAACATGGGTAAGGGACTTGAACAGACATTCCTGCAAAGGCCAGTAATTATGTGAAAAGGTATTCAGTGTCACTAATAATTAGGTAAATGCCAATCAAAATCACAATGACATTCCAGTTCACATGCATTAGGACAGCTACTCTCTCTCTCAATCTCTCTCTCTCTCTCTCACACACACACATACACACACACACACACACACAGAGAAAATAACAAAATTGACAAGTTGACAAGGATGTGGAAATACTGGAACACTTGTTTGTTACCGGTGAGAACTTAACATGGTACAGTCACTACATAAGACAGTTTGACAGTTACTCACAAAATATGAGAAAATAGAATTTCACGTGTGCCAGCAATTCCACTTCTGGGTATATATGCTAAATAACTGAAAAATGCAATTCAAATAGACATTTGTGCACCCATATTCATAGGGGAAAAAAGGTAAAAATATCCCAAGTATTCACTGATGAATGAATGGATAAACAAAATGTAGTAATATTACATTGGAAATGTTATCCAGCCTTTAAAAGTAAGGAATTTTGACATATGCTAAAAGAGACGAATGTTTAACACATTGTAATAAATGAAATAAGATAATGATAAAAGGGGAAAGTACTATATTTTTCCACTTATGTGACATATCTAGACTAGTAAAATTTATAGGGATAGAAAGTAGAATGGTGTTTGCCAGCATCTGAGTGGGACCAGAAGAAATGTGGTTATTTTTTAGAGAACAGAGTTTTATTTGGAAAACATTCTAGATTTGGATAGGGGTATTATTGCACAACTTGAGTGTATATAATGCTGTTGAACTGTACACTTAAAATAGTTACAAGGATAAAATTTACTATATAAATATTTTTTCCTCCTCCTGGAACAGCAACACTAAGGGTGGTGTTGTAGACAGTTTTAAAATCCTTTCCCTGTAAAATGGAAATTGCTGATATTTTGTCACAGACTTTCATTATCTATTCAAAATGTGTAAATATTAAAATCATATATACTACAATAACAATGGGATACTCTAAATCCGTAGGAATGTTTTTGAGGAAATAGTACTGAATCAAAGCAATTATTTGTGCTTCAGAATATTCTTAGAACCTTTTTGTTTGAATAAGCAAACATCAGAAACAACAAACACCTAAAGCCACCAAAATTAGAGGTGAGATGAAAATCAAATCTATGAAAATATATGAAATAGATCAAAAGATTGGTGATTGTTATATAGTGGTTAGTGATTTTTACTTTATTTTGCTGGTCAATACTATTTAATTTCCTTTTTAAAATAAACTTATTTGAATAATAAGCAAAATAAAATTTTTCTCAATTGAAAAACAAAAAATGAGATGTGATTGTTATAGTATTATTAAGTATTAGTATTAAGTATTATAGTGTTATTAAGTAATTAGTATTAAGTTCCCAAGGAGGAACTTATGAAACAAAGGGGGATTATCTAAAGTGCTGGTAGAAGTGTAAGATGGTGTATACAGGATGCTTGTTAGTATAGTTAAAGAACATTAAAAGACTTATAATTTTCAATTCCACCTTTAGGTACTTATCTTAAGTAAATAATACCACAAGAATGCTGCTGAGAGGGCAGCACCTGTGGCTCAAAGGAGTAGGGTGCCAGCCCTATATACTGGAGGTGGTGGGTTCAAACCCAGCTCCGGCCAAAAAAAAAAAAAAAAAAAAAAAAAAGAACACTGCTGTGAAATTATTAATCACAGATTCAGGTTTCTGGAGAAAATTTAGAAACTATAGTCCAAAGTGAAGAAACACTTTTTAAACAATTCTGATCCATCTATAGTAGGGTAAGGAACCCGTGGCCTCTGAATATTTGTGTGGAGCCTTTTTGCCGAATAAAAATTTGACAAAATGAGTCCTTTTATTAAAAGGGGTATATCAGAGAAAAGTGAGGGTTTTTGTGCCTCCTTTAGTACTTGAAAAAGAACAATCTTGAAATCAGAAGTCCACAATCTTGAAATCAGAAGACTTCCCCACCCTAATAAGATGTTTTAGATATATTTGCAACCTGAAAATAAAATTTTGACAGAATATACTCAGTATGAAGGTATAGAATATACATTTAATACAGAATATATTCAGTATGATTTTATATTTGTTTTAAAATTTACAAATAGGTAAATGCTACAACAATATAAAATACTCTCTTCAATGTGGTTGTTGTATGGATATAATATGTATTTTTCAAACAATGCACTTGTAAAATGAAATAATTATTTAAAACACTGTAAGCCTAACCAATTTCTAATAATTTAAAAAATTCTAACTTAAGACAACTAAGGAAATATGCACTCCCATACACTGTTGGTGGGAATAAACTTTAAGGAAGGAGCATTTTGACAAAGTATATAAAGCTATTAAATATTCCTGAATGTCAGAGAACATTCACCTACAAATGTGTTCCCCATAGAGATAATCTGGGGAAAATTCAGAGCCATTTAAAAATACATGAAGGGGTTGGGTTTTAGAAGTTATGGTTAATCTATAAAACAAAATTAAAATAAAATTACAGGAGAGTATTTTAATAATATGGAAAAGTGATGATACTTGTAATGATGAAAATATCCCACAATGAAAAATACATTTTCTGTTACATTTTTAGAAGAGTTATTTATTTATATGCTTAATATGTTTCAAGGTATTTTTTTCTATTAAGTGGAAGAGTTGAAAGTGCCTTTGTACATTTTTGGAAGAGTTATTTATATATATGCTTAACATGCTTCAAAGGACTTTTTCTTGTTATTAAGGAAGTGATTTTGACTTCTTTATCAATCTTTTTAAAATGTCTTATTATGGTAAAGTATTGTTTGTACAAAGATAATTATTAAAATAAATAAAAACAAAAAGTCTCTAATTACCTTGATAAAATATTAGAAGAATGTAGAAATTATTATAATATTAAATCAAGAAAATTGTACAGGTGTCCAGGTCCATGCACAGTACTTCTGTATGAGGGTAAACTGGTACTATCTTCATGGGTGATCACCTACTAATGAACCAATGAATGAAAGACTTTAAACCTCTCATATCCTTTGACCGTTCAATTCTACTACATCTCACATCCTTTGACTCTTCAATTCGACATATAAAATGTTTGCTCAAAACATAATCATGAATGTAAGCAAGATTTATGCACTTAGATATTCATGGACGCTTTGGTTTGGATAAGGAATAAAACTGAAAAAACCCAGATGTTGCAGATGTTCAACAATGAAGAAGTAGTAAATATATCCCTATATCTACATCTAAATACAGATACACAAATACATACGTACACATATTATATATATACATATATAAATATGTATATGTTCTATAAAGCTCATCCGTACAGTTGAATACAAAACAGAGGAGGAAATTATTTTAGAAGACTATTTAATGACACAAAAGGAAATTCAAGAATATCTATCTATACATATATGACTATCATATATATTTATGTGTGAAAAAGCAAATATTGAAACAATATATTCTTTAATTTCACATATATATCACATGAAAAGTACTGGGCAGGTATGGATGAAAATGTTTCAGGAATATATGGATAATCATTGGAATTGATTACTGGTGACATTAATTTTATTCTGTTAACTTATTTCTGCAATGAGGCTGAAATAGTTTCCTGACAACAGGGAAAAGGACAGGAAATGGGCATAGGGAAAGGGGATCATGAACAGTACTTAATAACAGCAAAACAATTAAGGACAGTGAAATACCATATGCAGTCCATCAAGCTGTTGAAGACACACACACACACACACACACACACACGCACACACACTCATGACTATACACCAGGTATGGTAACCAGGAGACTGCACATGGAAAATAGGCATACTCTTTTCACTAGCTGCACTGACTGGCACAAGTGCAAACTGAGGGGAAAACAGTACAATCTTTATGAAGGTGTCCTTTTGGCAACACACTGGAAAAGTCTTTAAAATGTCTATATGTGGATCCTGCAAGTCCACGGTTAAGAACCATTGGGATGCTAGCAAAGATTTGGCTTGACAAGGAAGGATTCACTCATCAGAGCACACACAGTGTTAGTTTTAAACACAGGGAAAGAACCAGGCACCACCTGAATGTCCAACAATGCGGGATTGATAACAGAAACATTAAGGTCCATGAATAAGCTGGAGCACTCTGCAGGCACTGAAGATGACGTTTCATAAGCCTGTTGAATAACATGGAAAGAAGTTCAATGGGTTGATTTCTGTTTGGTTTTAGTTGCTGAAAAAGCAGGCTAAGAAACACCACATACATGAACCATTCTATAACAGTGTTCTAAAGGGAAGGTGGGGTGGGGGTGAGAAAGGGATGGCAAGAGAAGGAGAGTAGAGAGCCTGGATAAACAGTACACCAATAGGGTAAAAGAATTCTCTCTGGGTACTAGGATCATGGTGATCAAGTATTCTCTTGGTTTTCCCTCATCGATTTCAAGCTCCTTTCTGATGTTTCTACTAGGAAATTTGTATCACCTGTGTAGTAAACAAACAGAGAATGAAAATGCTTTTTAAGCCAAACCACAGGGAGAAGAGGCAGCTTTAACCCACAAATAGTGCACATTATTAACGCCCTTGGTGGGGGTCTTGGAGACTGGGGTGGATGGTGGGAAGGAGGTGGTGGGTGGGTAGAGGGAAGCAAGGAAAAGAGGAGGGGAGAGGGAGAAGGAGAGGGAGGAAGAGGGAGGGAGGAGTGGAAAAGAGAGACCTGCACTCCCAATACAATACACTGCTGGTGGGGGGCGGGGGAGGGGATGGTTGTAAACCGGGTGGGAGCCAAAGTTTGGCTCTGCTGGCTGGCTGTCTTCATCGAAAGGTGGCCTCCTCATCGGTGTCTTCCTCGAAATCCTTGACGTCAGCACTGGTCGACTGCCTGGCCCAGGCTCCCCTTTCCGCTTCTCGTTCTTTATGCGACTTGAATCTCCCGACGAAAATTTTGCGGTAGTTGAGGAACATGCCATTCATCGCATCGATGGCCCGCTCCGCAGACTCCTGCTTCTGGAAGTGCACGAACCCGTAGCCCTTGGGCCCCTTTTCATCGCAGGCCACTTTGCAGGAGAGGATGTTGCCGAACGCTGAGAAGATGTTGTACAGCGCCTTGTTGTCGATGGTCTTGCCCAAGTTCTTGATGAAGACGTTTCCCACCCCGCTTTTGCGGAGTGAGGGGTCCCTCTGGGACCACATGATGCGCACTGGCCTGCCCTTTATGACATCAAAGTTCAGAGTCTCCAGGGCCCGCTTGGCATCCACCGGTTGCTGGTAGTTGACATACGCATAGCCTAATGAGCGGCGGGTGATCTTGTCTCTACAAATGCGTATGGAGAGAATGGGCCCGGCTGGGCTGAACTTTTCGTACAGCATGGCCTCGGTCACCTCGGGGTGCAGGTCGCCCACATACAGCGAAGCCATGGGAAAGTCTGGG
>NW_003852765.1:92136-100100 GCF_000181295.1 Otolemur garnettii
CCGCCACCGCCGCCGCCGCCGCCACCGCCGCAGCCACTGTCGCCGCTGTCGCCACGGTCGCGGCTGCCTGCAGGCCGCTGCCGCGACCTCCCTTCCCGCGAGCTGGAGGATGAAGAGGCAGGGGAGGGCAGGAGGGCCGGTGGGTGCCGGAACCCGGGCCCAGGGAGCAAGTGGGAGCAGGCACAGGGGACGCGGAGCCCTATGAGTTGGCAAGCCCAAATCACCTGGGATGGTGAACGATGCCAAGAGTGCAGCGGTGCCAGTCGCCACAGCCTGCAGTTTGCAGCTTGCAGCTTGCGGCCTGCTGTTGTTGCCGCCGCCGCCGCCGCCGCCGCTCGGTCGCGGGCTAGCTTTCAGGACGCAGGCAGACCGATGGGCGACGTGTGGTGGGGGGCGGGGGGGTGTTGGCGTCTGTGGTCCGGGCAGCTGGGAAGGCTTCTGTCTCTTTGGTTCCCCCTGTGGCTGCTGCGGGGCTGCAGGGCCTTGAACGGTGGGAGGAGGTGGGTGCCCAAGGATGAGAGTGGACGGGTGCGAGTGCTCAGCCTCTCCTGTTGCCTGGATATTTATGAAGAGGACACCAGGGAATGGGTTCCACTGTGGGCAGAAGGAATAAAGGTTCAATTTGGAGGGGGGAGGTATTTTTATCCCCCCATATACTCCTAATGGAATGTTTGAATGATTATATTAAGTGCTTGACAAGAGAGTGTAGGGTGGCTTTGAGGATACAGTTGCCTGGTCCAAACAAAGCCAAGGAAAATCGTTTTCTCACATCCAGGGTTTCTCTCTCCCCACCCCCACCCGCACTAAAAGAGCACAAGCACTCCCCAACATCACCACCACCAATGAAACGACTCCTTTTCTGAGTCTCCCAAGCTCCCCTACTCAGCCTGCTGATGCCTTTTCTGAGAGATCTCTCCCCCTTTTCCAGCTCTTTTCCTTCCTCTGCAACACTGGCAAAAGAGAAAATAAAACACATGTACTCATTCATAATGCCCTACCACAGATATTTAAGAAGCTGCTGCCAATCTCTGGGGACAAAGGGGTCTGGGAGACAGGAAGGCATAGACTAGTTTTGAGCTTATCCTTCCGAGCGGACAATCTGGGCTTGCTCCATACAATGAGAGAACTATGGAACTGAGGTTATGCACACCTCCAACTCCCTTCCCCCACCGCAGCCTCAGGACATGCAGCCTGGAAGTGGGTGCATCAAGAGCATCCTATGGCTAGGACTGTCCTCAATGACAAGGTGAGAAAAACGAAGCTGGGAACAGGGAACGCTGGGAACAGGGCCTGGTCCAGAGGCAGGCATTTGTCTATTCTTGATTCTGCCCTCGAGGTACCGAGGGTCATAACCTAGACCAAGAAATACACATCTGGGTTCAAAGTGAAAAGCAAAACAAAACTTGAAATTTCTGTGTAGAATGAGGTGCCTGGTCCCAGTTCATCAGCTAATATTAGCAAGTACTTGGCACAGAGGTTTGGGGATGGCAATATGGTAAGAGAGTCATGAGCATTGATGTGTCAGAGGTGTGGGGTGGAGCAAGAAGAAGTGAGCAGCGTGCATGGTGGGAGCAGAGAGGCCACACAGGGCCAAATGCTGAGGGGATAGACAGGAGAGCAACCATTAGACTAGAGTGTAGCAGAGGCTAGATTCCACTTCCTCCAGAAAAGAGGACCAGCCACTATCTCTTCCTAGTAGGAATCAAGCGAGGCTGCACCAAAGATGGAACCCCTGAGATGAGCTTTAAAAGATAAGGAGCAGTCTACCATGTTGAGGCAGGAGTGAAGGCATTCCAAGAAGAGGGATCAGTCTGTGCCCAAGGCCCTTTGGTGTGAGAACACACACATGGTCACTTCTGGTCATGCCTCATGATCCGGTGAGGACAGAACTCATGGCCTCCAAGAACACATGGTAGAAGATGAGGCTGGAAGATGTGGGGCCCTGAGAAGCGAGCTAAGGTGGTTGAACTCTGGACTCTATATCCAAGGTTCAAGGAGGGAAGTAGTATAATCAGAACTTTAGAAAGAGTACAAATTAAACACCAATACACATGTATAAGTGTACATGCACAATGCACACACTCACAAGACCAAGACGAGGTTGATAGAACAAAAAGAAGAAAGTCAGATGTGACCAGTTTCAGAAGAGTCAGAACAACTCTTTCCTCCATCTTTCTTTTTGTTCCATAAATAGTGGTCTCACAGTTACCATGAGCCAGTGGGGTCAGATATTTAAAGTGACCAAACTATAGTGACTTCCCTTAGAGCAGTGGTTGCTTCTTATTGCCACAAACCTTTAATACAGTCCAAAGGGGTTGCGACCCACAGGTTGAGAACCGCTGCCTTAGAGGATGTCTTCATTCTGCTAAATCTCAGGCTGCTCCTACAGAAAACAGCAATGCCAGCATAGCTCTATGAGTGCTATGTGATTGGATTAAGGAGGTCATGGAATTTCACTAGTGCAGCATGTATTCTCCCCACCATCACCTTCTGTGGGTAAATAAAATTATTTTCTGTGGTGTCAGTGTTGGCTGGATCTGGGCTGTCACAAACAATAGAACAGCCATGAACCTGAGGAAGTGACAGAGTCACTGTAGTGCTAGGTGCAAGGCAATGAGAACTTTCCATCACTGACTGGAAAGCATCCCAAGATGGCTGAGAAGCAGACACACAGACGTGTACCTCACCAGCTTGCAAAGTCCAGTGCTCTGCCCCTAGGCAGGTCTAGTGCCACCAAAGGCAAGGGACGGAGACCTGGGAAGAGCCTGCCATGTAGCCTGTGCCTGACCGAGGTGATCACTGTGACCAGTTAGGAGCCATCTCTTGGAAGTCTAGGTTGCTTTCAGGCGGGAGGCAGATGAGCTGTGTCTCACTGTCCCAGGTGGTTGTCCAAGAGGGACCTGCGAAGGCAGAGGCCAGGGGGCAAGCCCTGATTGCTGAGGGGTAGAGAAGGTGGTGATGATGAGAAGAGCTTCTCAGCCCATTGTTAGGAGACCGAAATGCCAAGGAAGACCAACTGGGGATCAAGTTGAGGACTAGGATTCAACAAGATCTCTTTCTCCAGCTTTGGCTTCCAGCCCAAAGAGCCAACAGAAATCAGTGAACTAGCAGGGGAAAGAGGTTCAGAGAAGTCATGCTGTGGACAGCAAATCTCCAAACCTGAAGACAATCCCTGGGATCCTGAACCCAATGGGAACAGGATGACTAAAGTGACCAGGATGCAACTGAGGACTGCCCTCCAAGTCTTTTCTCAGGGGCTTCCATGGAATCCCCTTCTCCATTGTTTACTTTGTGGTCAGTTTCTGCCACCCATTATTGAACATGTTCTGACTGCTACACACTATGACAGAGCAAAAGTAGAGCCCTGTGGAGTGCTAATGGAAGGAGGGGGAGGTCCCTCTCTTGTGGGAGGAAGTGCTATTGATCTCATTAAATCAAAGATTCAACAAGAACTTACGGATTTATGGGGAGCCATCTATATACCAAGTATTCTTCCAGCCAGAAGGTGCCTGCACTCAGGTAGTGGAGAGGCAGCCAATAGGTCAGAAAATATAAAAACAGAGAAAGTTTGCTATCAATGCTCTCAGGGAAACAAACAAGATGATTTGGTGCATATAGCCATTTGTCAGGGAACAAAGGAAAGCAGGGAGAACCCCAGAGGAGTGGCTAAGAAGGAGATAAGAAATTCAGGGAAGACCTTTCTGAGGACAACAATAAGCTGCCAGTCATGCAAGGAACTGGGCTAAAAGCCCGCCCAGCAGTGGGACCTGGAATTTCCTTGGCCCCGGGGCCAAAAGGAATGGTGTGGAAGGGACAAAAAGGATGCCAGAGTGTCTGGAGCCCAGTGGGAGGGGATAGAGGGAAGGAGCAGAGGAAGGTGCAGTGGTGGTGGACCCATGATGAAGAGTTTGGTTCTCATTCAGAGAATGCTCTGGGGAGCCAGAGAGAGGATCCAAGCAGGGGTCTGCCACAATCTGATTTACATTCAATGGTTTTGTTTTTTCTGGCTATTCTCTGTGGAAAATATTTCAAGTGTCAGGGCACAAAAGAAAGAAGGGAGACCAGTTAGGAGGCTCTTGCAATGGTCCAGCTGAGAGACTGCAGTGGCTTGGCCCAGACTGGAAGCATGAATTTGGAGAAAAGTGAAAGGATTCATATGGAATTTTGGAAATAAATAGAAAGAGACAGCCCTTGCTGATGGGTTAAAGGCAGTCCGTAAACAAACTTTACACAATGAATCATTACTATGAGTGTGTTTTCTCACATGACTCAGTTATGGAGGTGTTATGTTTGGTCATAGGCAATATGAGGATTGGGTGTGTTTGATGTAGAGAAGGGGGAAAGGTAATGTGCTGGGTGTCAAGAGCTCCTATTTGCACATATTAAGTTTCTGAAGTCTATTTGTCATCTATGGAGTCTGGAAAGACAGAATTATCAACACGACAGGGTAGAGATAGTGTTTAAAGCCACGAGACTGGGTGGGATCATCTAGGGAGAGTATGGCCAGGAGAAGAAGATGCATAGCTAGCTACTCCCTGAGACACTCTGACATTTAGAAGTTCAGTTAAGGAGCACAAGCCAGCGATAGAGATTCAGAAGGACTGGGCAGTGGACAGACCTTCCGTCCAAGGTCTCACACGTCCAACTCCCCCTTTCTCTCCAAAGCTTTGCATTGTCCAGCCTCAAGGTCCTCCCTCAGATACCTCAGTGGTCCTAGCTGTGCGCACGGGAGTTGCTTTAGAATGGGAAAGCACCAACTTTGTGTGCTAGTGTTTGGACTTCATTTTCTGATCATTTCTCGGGGGAGCTTTGGAAAAGAGAGAAGTTCAGAAAGAGAGCTCTTCAAAGAATGGGGTAGGCATTGCTCTGCTACTTCATGTGGCCCACCTCCTTCTTCCTATCAGGAGAGAGAAATCAGAAAGAGTAGGGTTGCCGTTCAGACAGTAGAGAAAAACATAAAAAGGAATGGAAGAAGGAAGGGTGTGTGGGCACCAGTGGGGAGAGATCAACTCTGTGCACAAAAGTGAATCAAAACAGTGAAAACAAGGGTCTACTTAAAGAAGCCTCTTCCCATGACTTGCTCATTGCCATAGGCGCAGAGAAGGGTGCTTAGAGGCATTGAAAATGAAAGCACAACTGTATTTTGGAGTAGGGAAATTGTTTCTGTCAATTTACGCTGAATTCCCCTCCCCCACCCCAGATTCCTCCAGATAAAGATAATTATGGGATACAGCCTGACAAAGAAGTCAGCCTTAGGCTGTTATTTAGGGAGAATCAGAAAATGTCTGGATATGCCCCTGGTATTTAATAAATAATAACAACAATTATTAAGCTGTTCTGAATAAATATAACATATGTAGCAAATGGCCCTTCAGATCCTTATCAAGTGGAGAGTTAAGGAAGACAGATATGTACGTGGAGCAGAGATGGAATGGGAATCGGTCCTGTAGAAATAAGAGCCCCAGGACATAAGTACAAGCATGTTTATAACCAAACAATTCATACTGGGAAAACTACGATGCCAAACAAGTATCCATCAGTTGAGGAACGGCTGAAATGTTGTGGTGTAGCCATTCCTAGATTACTTTGCAACCATTAGCAAGCATAAGTTATACTTATATGGGCTGATTTAGGGGTAGATCCAAAAAGTGCTATTACTAGATGAGCAAAAAAGAAAAGGGAACAAGATATGGTGCCGTCGAGGCGGGTGTTAGGGAGAAATGAAGTGGTGAGCTCATACTTACTTGATTATTTGCCATCTCCACCTGGATATCTCATAGGCATTTCATCCTTAAACTGGCAACTTTGTGCCTCCCACAGCAGTCTTCCCTGAGGACAATGAATAGCATCCATCCTGGTACTACGTTGAAATTGAAAGAAAGAGTCACTCTTATTTCCTACCTCTCCATGTGTTTCTCTGGCCACCATAGCATCTTTCAGCAATTCCTATCATTTCTACCTCCCAGACACCACCTGAACCTCTTGAACTCCTCTGCAATCCACCACTGTGTCCCCATATGTTACCACCATAGCCTCCTAACTGGTCAACTGCTTCCAGCAAACTCCCTTCTCTATCCAGCAGCCAGGCTGAGCTTTCTGAAAGATGAACCATATCTTTTGCCTCCCCTACTATGATCCCAGATGGGGCTCCACATTTCACTTCAACTAAAGTGCAAACTCCTCAGTTTGGCTTAAATATAATGAGCTGCATGATGAGGCCCTTACCAACCTCCTTCTTACCACTTCTCTAGGTAATGGCCAACATGGGGCTTCTCAGAATGTTTTGACTACTCCAAATTCCAAGCATCAAGCTTGAGCCTTCCTGGGGGCTTCTATCTACCTAAAACTTCTTAAAAATGTGAACAAGTTTTTAAAAATACAGAAATTACAGCTAGCCATGGAACACATACCCAGGGACACATCACTCAGGATGAAGGAAAAAAGTATCATTTTGTCCTACTTTTAGTTCAGATGTTTAGAGTTTTAGGGCAATAAGACAACACAAACTACAGCTACTGCCCTTTTTGGAGCCCTCTCCATCCCACTCCTCTCCTTCCCTCCCTATAGAGATGTACCTATTTCAATTCTGAGTGTGTTTAAAGCCAGGAGACAAACAAGATCTAGGTTTCTTTCTCTTAGATTTCTTTGTTCTCTGTGTGTCCCTTTTCCTTTGCCCCTTACCTGAAGTTGAAAGTCTCTTTGTCTCTCAGAAGCAGACAGGGTCTGTAGAAGGTATCATAATTGGTGATATTTGGACTCAGGAGGGTCATGAAGAATTAAAGAGGCCTATAGTCCTAGCAGTTCTCTAGTATCCATTCCTATATTCATGGGCCTGGCTTGGTGCAAACAAAAGGGGTCCCAGAGTCAAACTGGCTCCTAGGCAGAATTCCAGGGCAAAACCCTTAAACCAGTCTGAGCCTCCTTGTGTGTTTGAAGTTTGAATTTCAGAAGCCCTAATTAAGGATCTTAGGAATTTCCTTTATAACAAGTAGTTTTGCCCCAACCCTGATTAGGAATGAAGGAGCTAAGGAAATTTTGCCCCAAAATATGATTCCTTGGTATAAAGAATATTTTGAATTAAAGGTCATTCATGATCAGGAAGCATTGAAAGAGGCCTTTCCTCTATCTACATAAAACCTGAGTAACCTGATTGAGAATCAAAAAGGGGCTGCTGACTTTCTTATTACATGCTAATAGACCCAGCCCCAGGGTCATTTGAAGCAGGAGACCTGTCTCTCAGGTTAATCTAAAAATAAATCTGTTTTCACCCATCTACACTCATCCCCTCTAGCAACCACTTACTGTACATATACTTTCCACATTTTCCCTCACTCCCTTCCAAAAGACATCTACAAAAGTCTCTGACCATCACTGAGACTTTGGGTAATCATTCTTGTGGTTCCCCTCATGCACATGGTATTTGAAAAGAAACCTTTCTCTTATCTCTTATTAATCTACCATAATTGTGAGTTGATCTTTCAGCGAACCAGAAACCAAGGGAAAAGGGCAGGTTTTGCTCTCATCCCTGCAGGAACCAAGAAAAGGGGGCTGTCTTGAGGGATGATTTTTACATAGCATTCCAGACATTTGTCTCTCTGAGAACCAATTCACCTTCCACCACATGCTAATGGTGGAACTAATGTTCTTCTTTGTCATAAGTGTGGACAGATTACAGAAGTGGTCTTATAACAACGCACCTACAGATACACCCCAGGCCATGACTTAACATTTGTGCTTACCTTGGTCAAGTTGCTTTCCTTTTCCGTTTTATTAGCTTTGAAATTCTCACCTGTGCAAAGGGATATTTATAAGTTTGAAAAGTCATGATGTGTAGTAAATATTTTCACAGTGCTTGGAAAATATTTTCACAGTGCCTTCATTTCCCTCTGTCCTGAGAATGTGCTTGTTCCACTAATCTTTGAAGGCCCAGTGGTTGTTTTTTTTTTTTTTTTTTTTTTTTTTTT
>NW_003852765.1:100186-104928 GCF_000181295.1 Otolemur garnettii
CAGACAGAGTGCCTTTGGGTTCCATTCCAGGTTACAGTTGGATTTTACTCCAGGCAGCTGCCTGATTCTTCAGCCTGAACTCACTTAGCTTACACCTTCATTCAGGTTGTCTGGGCTTTTCCCAACCATGACACCTTGCTATGGTCCATTCTGTTTATTTTCTGGAGGTCCAAGAATCTTAAAAATTAACACAAATGAAGCATGGCATTTTCTGCACTCACCCAGAAAACCACCCAGAAGATTTGATAATACCATCTCAAGGGAGTGGAGTTTTGAGTCAGGAGTGAATTTTGTCTCAATTGCTACTCATCGTTTTGATCAACATTTGAGGGGCCCTTTTGGAGACAGCTTACTGTTAGCTAATACCCTCCTTCAACTTCTTCCCTGCAGGCTACTGAATACATTTTGATGCCTCTGTGACATTCTTTCGATCAATATCACCAACATTCACCATTGTGACTTGACACATTCATGAATTACTTAAGCATGAGTGGCTGACCTTCAGTACCCTGAGCTGCTGAACAATTTAGGTATTCACTCCGTTTAATAGGTGTAAAATAAAAACTCCTTGGACATGGTAAGATCTTGCTAAAGTCATTGTGATTAACCTTGGGGGAAAAAAAAGTCCCACCCATGGTAAATATAATAGTGATGATCGGAAAGTACCAAGGTGTTTATGATGAAAAGCAAAGATTCATGATCCCATCACTTCCTACTCCCCAGTTGTGCTTCCCAGAGTAGACCATTTTAATAATGCCTGCTTGCATTGTTGTGGCATTTGCCCCCTTACTTCTACATAAAATTCCAAATACTCTGTTTCAGTAGTTTATCAAGTTCAGACACCATCAAGTGACCACATTCCACTAGAGAGGAGGCTTTAACTCACTCACGCAGTCTTCCTTCCATCCTCTCTTTCTTTCTCTCAACTTTTATGCCTTCTTCTGAGTTTTAGCTCCTCTATTGGTGACATTAGTAATTTTAAATGATATCCTTAATTCTCAGTTTCTTACATACACCTTAGTCAGTTTCCCTCACTTTTCCATAAAATGAGGATATCATCACTCCTTTCTTTCCCTTCCCTCAACCTCTCCTCTTCCTTTCTAGATCTTTTACATCCACTTCTGGACAACCTAATCAAATTGTTCTTGCTTTGAGAAGCAACATGGGCCTTTTACTTTTTAATGAATTTCTAATAAGATTGGTCACAGGGCTACATTGTTTTCCCCTGAGTGTAGCCTGGATCACTAAAGGGAGATTAATCCAAGTACCAAGTTTGGTACCCAAATCTCCTAGTTTGTATTTCAGGAACTTCTGAAATTTCTGCTGCATTTATATTGGACTTATGCATCAGACACACACTCTATGTCTCACACACATGCAGGCACTTGGCACAAAGGCAATTGATTATTAAACCTCTTAATCCTACAACAACCTATGAGATAGGTGTTGTTATAATCTCCATTTCACTCATGGGAAAACTTTGGTCCTGAGCAGTTAAGTAAACTTTTCAAGGTCTTACATATAATAAATGGCAGAGTTTGGGTTGTAATTCAAAGCAAGGAAATCTTGTTCCAGAATTTGTCCTGGTGATCACTATGTTATTCCACACTAAGCTTCCCTATTTTGGTTTATCAGAATCTATAAGTGTTACCAAATTTGCTGAAACAGATAGAAAAATGCACAGATATGTAAAAAGTACTTAACAAATCCCCAGACTATTGCAATCCCCCCCCCGAAAGTCTCAGACACCTGAGGTTACAGAGAACACAATTATCTGTTTTGTTTATATTTCCCTCAAGCCCATACAAATACATCCACACCTATTTCCTGTACATCACTTCACTGCACTTTGCACATACTGCATTTTTCACAAATTGAAGGATTGTGGCAACTGAGTGCCTAGCAAGTCTATCAGAGCCATTTTTCCAACAGCTCGTGATCACTTTGTGTCTCTGTGCCACATTTTGGTAATTCCTACAATATTTCAAACATTTTTACTCCTATAATCTTTGATTTTTCTATTGTAATTGCTTCAGGGCACCACAAACTGTGCCCATATAAGATGGAAAATTTAATTGATAAATGTTGTGTGAGTTCTAACTGCTCCATGGACTGGCACTTCTCCCATTTCTCCTCCTCCTCCTCGGGCCTCCCTATTCCTTGAGACACAACAATATTGAAATTAGGCCTACCCATAACCCTAAAATGGCCTCTGAGTGTTCAAGTGAAACGAGGAGTCTCATGCCTCACATTTTAAATCAAAAGCCAGACATGATTAAGCTTAGTGAGGAAGGCATATTGAAATCCAAGAGAGGCAGAAAGCCAGGCCTCTTGTGCCAAACAGTTAGGCAGGTTGTCAATGTAGAGGAAGACTTCTGGACGGAAATTAAAAGTGCTACTCCAGTGAACACATAAACAAATAAGAAAGTGAAACAGCCTTATTGCTAATATGGGGAAAGTTTTAGTGGTCTGGATAGAAGATCGAACCAGACACAACATTCACTTATGCCAAAGCCTAATTGCAGAGCAAGCCCTAACTCTCCTCAATTCCACGAAGGCTGAGATGTGAGGAAGTTGCAGAAGAAAGGTCTGAAGCTAGCAGGGGTTGCTTTGTGAGGTTTATGCAGAGAAGCCATGTCCATAACACAAAAGTGCAAGCAAGTACAGATGTATAAATTTCAGCAAGTTGCCCAGAAGACCTATCTAGGATCATTGATGAAGATGGCCACACTAAATAACAGATTTTCAATGTAGACAAAGCAGCCTTATATTGGAAGAAGATGCCATCTAAGACTTTCATAAACAGAGAGGAGAAGTCAATGTCTGCCTTCAAAGTTTCAAAGGACAGGCTGGACTCTCTCCTTAGGGGTGTCTGCTGGTGACTGTAAGGTGAAACCAATGCTCATTTGCCAATTAAAAAAAAAAAATTAGGGCCCTGTCTTGGTCTTTTCTCTGCTACTTTTATTAGAATACTTGAAGCTGGGTCATTGTTCCAGAAAAGGAATTTATTTTTTACAGTTAGGAAGGCTGAAAAGTCCATGGTCAAGGGGCAGCATCTGTTGAAAGCCTTCTCACAGGGAGGGAAGCTGCAGAGTCCTGAGGCAATAGAGTGCAGGGCATCACATGATGAAGGGGCTGAATGTGATAGCTCAAGACTCTCCTCTAATACCTCATTCCCATAACAATCCATCAATCCATTAACTCATCAACCTGTCAATCCATTAATCCATGAATAAATGAATCCATTCATCAGGATAGACCCCTCATGACCCAATCATCTTATCAGTCCCCACCTCTCCATACAGCCACCTTGTATTGGGGACTAACTTTCAGTTCGAGTTTTGAAGAAGACAGGCATTCAAACCATTGCAGGCCCTCGGGAATTTTGCAAAATCTACTCTGCCTGTGTTCTCTCAATAGAACAGTAAAGCCTGGATGACAGCCTACTGGTTTACAGCATAGTTTACTGTTGAGGCCTCCTGATCACAGAAAAAGATTCCTTTAAAAATATCTCTGCTCACTGACAATGCACCTCATCATCCAAGAACTCTAATGGAGATAGGGAAATTAATGTCATTTGCAACTCTGCTAACACAACACCCATTCTGCAGCCCCTTCATCAAGAAGCAATTTCAACTTAAAAGTCTTACTATTTGAGAAGGACATTTTAACCGTCTATAGCTGTGGTAGGTAGTCATTCCTCTGATGGATCTGAGTAAATTAAAAACCTTCTAGAAAGATTTCTCCATTCTAGGTACCATTTAAGAGCATTCATGACTCATGGGAGAAGGTCCAAACATTTAACAGGAGTTTGGAAGAAGTGAATTCCACCCCCCACGGATGACTTTGAGGAGTTCAAGACATCGGTGGAGGAGTCACTGCAGTTGTAGTGAAAATAGCAAGACAACTAGAATTAGAAGTGGAGTCTGAAGATATGCCTGAAGTGCTGCAATCTCTTGATAAAACTTGAATGAATGAGGAGTCATTTCTTATGGATAAACAAAGGAAGTAGTTTCTTGAGAAAGACTCTACACCTGGTGAAGATGCTGTGAACATTGCTGAAGTGACAAGGAATTTAGAATAGTGTATAAACTGGTAACATCTCTAAGTTCTATAAATCTGTCTCTCTTTTGTGCCAATACCATGCTGTTTTGATCACTATAGACTTGTAGTATGACCTGAAGTCCGGTAAAGTGACGCCTCCAGATTTGTTTATTTTGAAGGACTGTGGTGGCTATTCAGGGTACTTTCTGGTTTCATACAAAATGAAGAAACATTTTTTCAAGCTCGTTGAAGCATGACATTGGTGCTTTAATGGGGATTGGTGTTAAATCTATAGATTGCTTTGGGTAGTTAGAGACATTTTAAAAATGTTGATTCTTCCCAGCCATGAGCATGGTAGGTACTTCCATTTGTACACGTCTTCTGCTCTTTCTTCTCCCAGGATTTTGTAGTTCTTCCTGTAGAGATCCTTTGCTTCCTTTGTTTTGTATTAATCGAGGCAGAACTGGAGAACATTCTCGTTAGTACAGTATCACAAGAATGGAAAAGGAAGTATCCAATGTATCCAATACTAATGTGAAGCCAGTAGATGAACTAATACACACTCACACAAGAGGAAAACTCAATTATAGGGGCAGTGCCTGTGGCTCAAAGGAGTAGGGCACCAGCTCCATATACCAGAGGTGGCAGTTCAAACCTGGCCCCGGCCAAAAACTGCAAAAAAAAAAAAAAAAAAAAAA
>NW_003852765.1:104948-137723 GCF_000181295.1 Otolemur garnettii
AAAAAAAAAAAAAAAAAAAAAAACCCTCAATTATATTCCAAAGTATTTCATTTCCTTTGATGCTGCTGTGAAGGATATTGTGTCTTTAATTTGATTCTTAGCTTGATTGTTGTTGACATATCCAAAGGCTACTGATTCATAGACATTGATTTTATATCCTGCGATGTTACTGTATTTCTTGATCACTTCCAGGAGCCTAGTGGTTGAGTCTTTGGGGTTCTTTTTCTAAGATCATATCGTCTGTGAAATGCCAAACTTTGAACTCCTATCCCCACAGGATGCATTTGATATCTTTCTCTTGCCTGATTGCATTGTCTAGGACTTCCATCATTGTGTTGAATACTGGTGGTGATAGTGGAAATCCTTGTCTGATTCTAGTTCTAAGTGGAAATGTTTTCAGTTTTGCTCCATTCTGTATGGTATTGGCTGTGGGTTTTACATATAGCTTCTATCAGTTTAATATGCCATCTAAACTCATTTTCTTATGTGTTGTTATCAAAAAAGATGTTGAATTTTGTCAAATGCTTTTTCTGTGACTATTGAGAGGATCATATGCTCTTTGTTTTTACTTCTGTTTATGTGGTGGATAACGTTTATGGATTTGCATATATTAAAACAGCCTTGCATCCCTGGGATGAAGCCAACTTGCTTGTGATGTATTTATTTATTTAATATATATTGCTCAATTCTATTTGCAATGACTTTATTGAGAATTTTTTTTATTTTTTTATTTTTTTTTTTATTAAATCATAGCTGAGTACTTTAATACTGTCATGGGGTGTGCTGTTTTTATATACAATTTGAACTATTTTCATCAAACTAGTTAACATAGCCTTCATGTCATTTTCTTAGTTATTGTGTTAAGACATTTACATTCTACATTTAGAAAAATTCACATGTACGCTTATAAGAGGAACCATAGATGTGATCCCACCAATCACCCTCCATCCACCCATCCTCCCCCTTCCCCTCCCCTCCCTCTCCCCTTTCCCCATATTCTTGGGCTAAAATTGGGTTATAGCTTTCCTATGAAAGCTATAAATTAGTTTCATAGTAGGGTTGAGTACATTGGATCAATGTTCATTAATGATATTGGTCTGCAGATTTCTTTTCTTTTCCTATTTTTTTAGGCAGCCTCACTTATGATGCCCTCAGTAGAGTGCCATGTTGTCATAGCTCACAGCAACCTCAAACTCTTGGGCTTAAGCAATTCTCTTGCCTCAGCCTCCCATGTAGCTGGGACTACAGGTGCCCACCACAATGCCCAGCTATTTTTTTTTTTTTTTAAGTAGGCCCAGGCCGGATTCGCCGGCCCCAGTGTATGTGGCCTGCACCCTAAGCACTGAACAACAGGTGGTGAGCCAGCAGTTTTTTTTTGGTTGTTGTTGTTGTTGAGCCTTTTCTTGGTTTTGGTATCAGGGTGATATTTTCTTCATAGAAGAATCTGGGTTAGGTTCCTTCCTTCTCATTGCTTTAGAGTAGATTCAGCAATCTAGGTATGAGCTCTTCTTTGAAGGTTTGGTAGCATTCTGGTGTGAGACCATCTGGTCTAGGACTTTTATTTGTTGGTAGCATTTTCATTTGTATTTCAATGTTGGTGCTTGATATTGGTCTGTTCAAGAGTTTTATTTCTTCCTCGTTGAGTATAGTGATAATGAGAAATAGCGATTCCAGTAATTTGTTCATTTCCTCCACATTTTCAAATTTCTGAGCAAAGAATTGTTTGTAGTATTCAGTGATGACCTTTTTTAATCTCTGTAGTAAGTGCTGCTATTTCATCTTTTTCATTTATTTGCGACACATTGTTCCCTTGAACAGTATGTAGTGTCCAACTTTGTCTTTCTTTACTTTTGATGCTGTAATGTCAAATATATGTGCAAATATTATTGAAGATCCTTCTTTCTTCTGATATCCATTTGCCTGAAATATAGTTTTCCAACCCTTAACCCTGAGTCTTGTTTTGTCCTTGTGGATTAGATGTATTTTCTGAAGAATCATATACTTGCCTTGTGCATTTTTTATCCAGTCAAATAGCCCACACTGCTTCAGTAAGCAATTCAAGCCATTCACATTTATTGAGAGAATTGGTAAGTATGGGGGTGCTCTGTTTGTTTTATTTTGTGGAGGTCTGTTGCCTAGTTTTATCACTTGGGCTATTGTGGAAGGTAGGCTTTGGTCTTTATCTTTTCTACATCTTTACTTTTCTGGTGGTTCATTGTGATGGTCTGTGTACAGTACAGTTCTGAGTACTTCCTGCAGAGCTGGTCTTGGAGTGGCAAATTTCCTCAATGGTTCCTTGTTAGTAAAATATTTGATTTCTGCATCAAATATGAAATTTAGTTTACAGGATACAGAATCCTAGGCTGAAAGTTGTTTTGCTTAAAACAACTGTCTTAAGATTAAAGACAGGTGACCACCCTCTCTGGTTTATAACGTTTCTGTTGAAAAGTCTGCTGTCACCTAAAGTTTTTGCGCTTATATGTAAGATGTTACTTATACCTGGCTGCTTGTATACTTTTCTCCTTTATCTTGATTTTGGCCAAGTTGATTACAATGTTCTAGTCCAGGAGAGCTTTGTATGAATTTAGTTGTCCTGGCATCGCATAACTAACTAGTATTTGTATGTCTGGGTCTCTGGCAATGCTGGGGGAATTTTGCACAATAATATTTTCAAATAGATCTTCCATGCTTTTCAGACTCTCTTCTTTTTCTTTCAGGGATACCTATAATTTGTTTCTATGCTTTGTGCAGTCCCGTATCTCTCTAAGAGATTGCTTTGCTTTTGTTCTCTTCTTTTCTGCCTCTTAAAATGATCAGGTCAGCTCAAAAATTTTGTCTTCGAGTTCTGTTATTCTTTCTTCTCCATGTTCTGCTCTCTTGCTAAGAGTCTCTACTGTGTTTTGAAACTCTTTGAATGCCTCTTTAATATTTTAAGCTCCTTTATATATTTCCTAAATGTGCCCAGATAGTTGGTGACTTTATCTTCAATTTCATTGCCTTTTTGAGACAATTTTTGGACTTCCTTTAACACTTTCTCATCAATTCCATTCATCTTATTTGCCATCCATATTCTGAATTCTACTTGTGATGTTTCAGCAAGTTCCATATGGATGGAACCTTCTGTTACAGAGTCATTGTCATTCCTTAGGCGTGTCTATCTCCTCTAATTTTTCATGTTGCCAGGGTTATTTTTGATTCCTCCCTATGTGTGGCTGCTATTTTTTTTAATTCTAAGCTAAAAATATAGGGTGTCTCTAATTTGAAGTTAAGAGATATTCTGGGGCGGTGCCTGTGGCTCAAAGGAGTAGGACGCCTGCCCCATATGCTGGAAGTGGCGGGTTCAAACCCGGCCCCGGCCAAAAAAAAAAGAGAGAGAGATATTCTGATTGGGTTAGATTAGCCAGTTTACAGGAGGTAGATAGGGCCTGGAGGGTGGACTCTTGGCAAAGAAAATGGCACAATGGTCTGCTAACCTTTCACCAGGCTGTAGGGCCATTTGTCAGATGGGCTGCAGTGGGCACTGGCTTTCACAGAATACAGAGCTCTCCACTCTCCTTCTAGTACTTACCAAAATAAAGTGGCAGATCCTTGTTTCATCTGCTGATCAGCATATTTTAGAACTGTTTGCCTGGCAGATGTGGCTGCCAGATGTTGGTTTCAGAGGTTTCAGAGATGGAGTGCTCACCATGCCCTTTCCAAGACCTGCCAGAAGAAAAGCAGCAATTTGCTGCTCTGCTTAACTGCCCAGCGGGGTTTAGGACTGGTCACCTCCAAGTCTGCCCAGCACATGTTAGTTTCAGAGGCCCTCAGGATGCAGAGTTCACCAACCCCTTCCCAGGTCTGGCAGAAGCAAATTGGCAGTTTGCTATTCTGCTAGCCCATTTGGAAGGACTCAAGGCCACTGGGGTGCTAACTCTGACTGGCAGTTGTCACTCTCAGAGGCCCCAAGAAATGAGGCTTGTCACATCCCTGCTAGGACCTGCCTGTAATAAAGCCACAGTCTGCTGCCTCCCAGCTGAGGGCCTACTGTGCCCATCCCCATCTGTTCCTGTGTTGCACTCCCCTTGTGGTCTGTATGGAAAGCACTTGGCTTCAGCTAACCAAGTATGGTTAATGGCAGCCACCAGTGGTCCTACCCACCCCATACCAGTGGAGGACTTGTGTGGTTCACCCAAGAGCTCAGGCTGGCTTTAGTGCTATCTGATGCCTGCTGTGCCTGACTAGTGTTATAGCTCTGCACAGATTTTTAGATGGGTCTCAGTGCAGAGTGTGGTGTTCCAGCACTCCACTCTTCCTTGCACAGCCCCCAGTCTTCTTATATGTGACTCCTTGTCACCTGCTTCCTAGAAGTTTCCATTTCCTTTTTCTATTCACTCTGAGTGTCCCACATTGCCTCTCTGTACTTTCACACTGCTGGAGGCAGTTATCTGGAACTTTCTCCAATGTCCTTTGGAGCAGTGAATATGTTGGCTGCTTCTAGTCTGCCATTTTATTCCCACATCACACATCACAGATTTACAGCACTTTATAGAAGATTCTAAACAGAAAGGAGGTTTAATGACAAAACATAACAACTGAAATATTTCTGTGTAAGGTTATTTATAAAAGCAAAGGTAAACTGAATCAACATAATTAGTTCTTGACCTTTTGTAGTGCCTAGACTTCAAGAAAATTATATTTAAAACTTGGACCAGCAAATTCTCATCACTAAAATGCTACAGATGTACTGTTTTGTGTAATTTCAGGGAGTTTGCAGACTCCCTAGAAGGCAACTTGTGGACACCAACAGAATGGCAGTGTTAAACCTGTTTAGATGAAACAGTAGTGATTTAAAAGTGAATTTATCAATCTTAAGTTAGTTAAGTAACAAGTCTTTTTGCAGGGTTTTTTTTGGGGGGGGGGGTAGGGCCTGGATTTGAACCCACCACCTCCAGTATGTGAAGCTGGAGCCCTACTCCTTGAGCCACAGGCACCACCCAAGTCACAAGCCTTTTCAAGAAATAATTATATTGTCTGTTTCCTAGGTTTTCCTTGTCTATATTCTTGTACCCCAATGAGGACTTCCCATTTCAGTTTATAACATCTACTTAAATAACAGTTCTATTAAATAGATTTTTAAGTCTTTCCACAGCAACCATAAATGCTGGCTTCAGTAGGTCCTTCATTACAATTGTGGTTTATGATGAGCCTAAACGTTATGATGAATGTCATCACATGCTTTCAGTCATATCTCAAAATGTCCATGACATTAAATTTGTATAAAACATATTTTTTTTTTTAGCAAGAATAATGTACATCTGTGGTAGGCACTGTCTGCATAGAGTTTGGAAGAACACTGTGAAATTCTTCCTTCAAGAAGAGTCAAATTCCTAAATCAAGAATTGATAGAGGCTAAAAGGAAGGGTAGCAGGAATACCTATAAACATGCTTTAATATGCTTTCACCATTGAGACTCAAAGTCACATTATTGCATGCGCTCACGTCCCTGTCTCTTTTTCTCTTCCTCCACTCATCTATCCATACTTGGCATGAAAAAACAATGATATCCCTAGACCAAAATATTTTGTACAGAGGTTCACATTTGTTAAAGCTCTCTTCCTTGCTCATTTCTTGTCAGATAGCAGTTATTTTGACCTTAATGTCCTTGGTAGGCAAGATGATTGAGTAAACCCCCACTGCAAAACATCACTTTCCTAGATTCTTGGTTCAAAATGCAGAAGAGTCAGTGAGCTTCTATTGTAGTATTACATCTTACGAATATTGAATACCCAGCAAGAATCTTTAATGGGATTAGTTCTGGTGGGTTTTTTCTTGCCTAGAATGCTATGATAGCCTTCAAATGGGTTTTTCTAACTTCAATCCTCTCTACTCCTCTCTACTCTAACTCACATGGGTTTTTATAACTTCAGTCCTCTCTACTCTAATCCCATGCACTGACACAAGAGTGATTCTTCAACCATAATGTGTTTTGTTATATCACTCCCATCCCCCCAAACCTTCTGGGGCTCTATCTCACTTTCAGGATAACTCATCAGCACTTTTATTGGTCATTCAACTTCATTATCTGAACCTCTTCTCTAAAACTGTTTTAGTCCGGCCACTGTGCCTAGACTATGCCTTCTGCTTTCCTATATGACCTTGTGTTTACAAGCAACTTGGAAAACAAATAAAATCCACCAGGGTCTGACTTTACTTTGGCTGTCTGATCAAGTCTGTGATTTTTTTGTAACACTGCTGCTCCAAACATATCTATACTTAAATAATAGCTATAGAAAGTTCTATAGACAGAAAAGAAAGAATAACTGGAAAAGTCTATGAATTCAGGAAGGAAAAAAGTAACAATGGGTTAGGTAAACATAGGGGTAAATACAGTAGAATATTCCTCTCATGAGTTTTAAAAATTATATTACTTGGTTGAGACAAAAAATTATGGCAATCATCTAATATGATGCTAAAAGAATGTAAGGGGAAAGTTGAGATATTTATATTTAAAATGTGGGGCGAGGGGATAAAAGCACCTAACTGGAAGTAAGGTTTTTACACCAGAAACATGTCAATACTAGTAAATTATGCTTATGTTATGTATGAATGTTATATTAATACCTAGAGCAACCACTAAAAATACCTATATAAAGAGATATGTTTAAAAACTAAAGATAAATCAAAAATGGAATTCTAGAAATATTGAATGTCATTGACAAGGCAGAAAAGAGAACATAGAGGAATGAGAAACAGAATGAAAGGCAGAAAATAAATAATGAATTAGCAGATAAAAGTTCTATTTAGGGAGTCATCAAGGCCACCTAAACATTCAGAAACTTGATACAAGTGTCCATGAAACTCAGTATATAGTCACATTCATGGCCAAGATTTATTACAGTGATGCAGTAAGAATATACAACTGGATCGGCAATGGAAAAAGACCGAAGTAATGTCTACAGAAAGCTATGTATAGAATTTATATGTTTTTTACCTCCCTTTACAAGTAACAGAGGACAGGCTCTCCCTCCAGGAGAGAAAATGCAGCAATACCCATGCAATGTTTTTGTCTAGGATAGTCAGTCTACGACTTAGAAATTAGAGCTTTCAACTACCCAAATTCCAGGTTGCCAGAGGAAAGCAGATGTTAATAATAAATCACATTGTTTATATAATCTAGACAAATAAAAATAACTTTATCTGTTAGAAAATATCAGTTTCCAGATGCCATCCAAAGTCCAATTATGCAAACAGGCTCTTCTAAAGATAGCAGCCTCAGGCCTATTATGTTAACTTCAATGTGCATTGTCCTGCCATTGGTCCTTGTCCAAGGTGGCTTTACAACAAAATCATTATCAATAGCACCCCATGTGGCAAAGTAAGATCAGTCCACACTTTTAGTTTTCATGCATGCCATTTAGAGGTTCTAGGTATAGTCAGTTAGAACAAATCTCATTAAGCTTAAAGATTTATCTTTGAAACCCAGATGGTTTCCTCCATAAATACTTTTTATTAATATTATTTTTCAGTTTTTTTTATTAAATCATAGCTGTGTGCATTAATGCAATCATGGGGTACAGTGTGGTATTTTCATACACATTTTAAAATACTCTCATCAAACTGGTTAACGTAGCCTTCATGTCATTTTCTTAGTTATTGAGTTAAGACATTCATACTCTGCTTTTAGAAAGATTCACTTGTACCCCTGTAAGATAAACCATGGAGGTGACCCCACCAATAACCCTCCCTCCACTTATAATATTTTTTTTTATTGACTAGTGACATCAATCAAGACACACCAAAACTCTGGCCAAGTAAGTTCAAACTGACTTGAAAGTCTTCTGGAACTAATGCCGGGGTAATGCCAGAGGTAGGGTAGTGTAAAGAAAAGCCTTGTAGTCAATTTGAATTCAAGAGATCTGAGCAAGGTGGTAAAATAATAAGGACAATTTTTTCTTTGAAAAGAGGTGAAAACTTCTAGTAGTAGTTTGGAAAAATAAAGGTATAAATGTCCCTCCCTCCTGGGGTTTAAAGGGTTTTCTTATTGTTTCATTTTGTGTCTGGTATATTAACCATGTTTCTAGTTTCTGCAAATTTGACACTTTAACATCTACCCTGAACACATATGTTGGACACACCTTATTTTGGGCAACCTAATAATATGCCTGAGTCACTTTTCCTTTACCTGCGGCTGCCATTATTGCCCCTACCCCCTCCTTTAGAGGAGATTTTTACGCAGAGGTGTGCTTTTGAAGTACAAATCAACCAATCCAGAGTTCATATCACCAACTATCTCCTTTATCAGGCTCTCATACTATAGGATGCTATATACCTGCCCTAGTCACCTAATGGTCAGGTATCAAACGACTATGTACAGCTGTTATGTCTCAGAGCCTGCTGAAATTATTCCAATTAGCCAATCCTAAGCATGCTTACCTTGCCTTACTCACTCTTTCTTGATGAAACCACAATAAAGGCTATTGTCCACAGTCCTTTCTTCTCCCCCTGCCTTGTGATGAGTGCTTTTCTATGTGGCCCCCTGTGGTATGGCATGCCCCTTCCTCTTGGGAACTATAAGTACTTAAACTATATTTTAAATGGCAATACTTTCCTGGTCTGTTGGTTTTTACTATCATTAATTTTGCTTTATTACACCATATTTTAGAGCAATTCATGCAGCAGTTAGAGAGTTTGACCTCAGACTGAAATGACATGTAGACTGCTCTTGCCTCTCTTGCCTGATTAATTGGTTTTATCAGATGGCAGCCATAGCCTGGGTACCACTACTTGTTGGTGTACTTGCACTATGGCCACAAGTATTGTTTGTTAAATTTGGCTGGTGTTTTTACAGGTTACCTCTGTAAATTGTAAAACTTCAAAACTGAGTCCTCTTCAAATTCTAGTCTGAGCTAATTGCCTAAACTTCTGGGGAAATCCCTTTATTAACTAAGTTTACAAGAGATTTCTGTGAAAGGGGCAAGCTGTGACTTTTCTCTGAGAGCAGTGGAATGGGACTCATAGCCTATTGGAACTGTTTTCCATGCATTTCGCCTGTCCCACTGAATTGAGGAAGAGTGCTCATTGCAAGTGTTTAGGTGTTGCAAGCCATACACAGAGTCGGTGTGAGGGCATCTACCTCAGGAGCACATTTCACAAAAGGTATTGTTTAACACGTATTAAACTCTTGTGCTGTTCCTTACCTTGGTACTGTCGAAATTTGTCTCACCCAGTGGGACACAGGGGATCTCATTCTTGGAGGCCTATAGTACAACGTCTAATGAGAAAAGAAAAAGGCAAAGGAAATTTTATTTCAGAACCTCCTGAAACTCCATAGTGAGTTATAAAATTATTTCAAGGGTGAAAAACAGTTGAGCAGTGTACCTGGACCCTATCAAGTGTTGCTGCTTAGCAATACACCAAAAGCCTTATGCATAAGACTCAGAGCCTAAAAGTTTCTTATAGGTACATAGTTACCATTCAATAAAAAAAAAAAAAAAAAAAGTTTCTGATAGGACCACAATAACTTTACTAGATGCTGATCCTGATACCAGCACATTCTAAAGATGGAGCCTGTTGCCTATAGATAGGGTCACTGGAGCCAATTGAAGTTTATTTGATAGATACTCAAATGTTAAAAATAGTTGAAGACAGAAAAAAAAAAAGACTAAAAAATAGTTTGCTTGCTTAGAGAAACAAGTCATTCTAAAAGCTTTTATTCCCAAAGGCAACATGAAAGAACTGATATATTTTAAAAGGGGGTTAACATTACTATCCCAAGGAGAGGCTTCTATAGCTTATTAAGTACAAACCGCAACCCATGGGAGGTGAAATGGCAAGCCCTAGAACAAGGAACAACTACCTGTGAGGCAGGCCATTGCGGTCCTTCCCATAGCCACTTAGAAAGTCTACACTACAAGTTTTTAATCTGAGACAGAAACCAAAAAACATAGATTTAGATGGACTAGAAGCCCAAGAAAATAAAATTAAAAAGAAAAGTTTTAACAACTGTAGATACAGGGGAAGAAAAATGACAGAAAAATAAATAACATGTAATATTTTATATATTTAGCATATAATTTATAATATATAAATAATGCATAAACATAAACTTTATGTATATTTACATAAATATGAAAACAAAGGTCCATAATCTGACCAAATTGGAAATCCAAAATTTACTAAAAATGTTTATATAAAAAAATAAAAATGAAGAGTGAACTGATTAGCTTTTATGTCTCTACAACATAAGTTTTAAATTAATTTTAGCATATGCCAAAATGTACCAACTGACAAATCCTCATGGGTTTAATCATTACTAGGGTTCAGATTATAGCTATAATTGGATATCTCAGTAAATTTAAACAGTGTATCCTCTATAATTTTAGAAAAGTAACTAAAGATAAAACAGAGGAAAAAAACACTTTAACCACAGCCTTGCTTAAATTTCCCACGGTCATGATATGCTTGAAAATCTCCCATAGTGGGCTTAGGATACTCTAACACAATACGTAATAAATTAAAATTATTTTTTTGACAATTACAAATTGACTTAATAGAATTTGGATCCCATGGATTGGCTTAATATTGCCAAATGCAAGTTTAAAAAGAGCCTTCCGTGCTTAAAAATGTAACATAAAACCTAAAAGGGTGATTATTCTGACTAATACAATATATAATTGCCCAATTCTGCCTGTTCTTAAACCTGGGGAAAAAACAGATAATGTAGTGGTTATTACTACAGCCTTACTGCTGTGGTCCTAAGCATTAATTCTACCATACCTAAATATTAAATTTACTCCCTTTATCTAAGCAACAACTGGTACATGCCTGTAGTTTGCTATTAAAGATTTGGCTGGGTGGCATCTGTGGCTCAGAGGAGTAGGGCACTGGCCCCATATACCAGAGAGGGTGGGTTCAAACTCAGCCCTGGCCAAAAACTGCATATATATATATATATTTGACTAATATGTTCCATTTTTCCATTCAGTGCCTATTTTAACAGTCTTTTGTCTGCAGTTTTACTTCACCTCCGAAAGGACAAAACACAACACAAAATACAATACCTAATTACAGGGTATTGCAACAGTTTACCATCACACAAAAATCTTTGAGATCCTAATTGCATGTCTTTATCTAGGAGAACAGGAATGCCACTACATTGAGGACATCTTCTTACAAGTATACGCATCTGATATCCTCATTAAGGATACATAAGTCTAATATCTTTAAATCCTTTTTGAGTTCTGATGTTTTCTTCATTTATGAATTTTTCTTACTCTTATCTTAGTGATGCTACTGCTTTCAAATCAGCCCATGTTACATAAGGTCACCTCCAATGTAAAGGTCTAAAATCTGTCCAAGTTAAAACCAACAGGTGCTTCTATACTGGTCTCTGAGATCTCTTCATTGTAGAGGCTTTGGCAACCTCTTCTCATACCTCCTGCAGTCTCTGGGCCACTTGCGATGAGTATAAATTGCCCAAAGGCATCTGATGTACAAAATTCCCCTTTCATCTCTGTGCTATTCACACCCTTAAAACAAAACAAAAAAATGTTGGCTACATAAGAGGTTTTTCTGGAATAGAGGCTTTTGCAGACCCTAGGCCAGTGACTCTCCACACCTAGCTGCACATTTATGCTCTGGATCATGGAAACAGCATCCCATAAGCTCAGCATAGCTAGTGAGGCCACCTTCATACAGAATGGAGTCAACTCTGTCAAACCAGGGCCCTATGATATACTCTGAGTGCAAGAAAGAATGGCCTTCCTTGTCCTCAGACCCTTGCCAGATGTCATGATGCTGGATGATGTCATCCCTCCCCAAGACCCTTTGGCTACTTGGGGAATCAGTGGGGATTCAGTGGGCAGCAGTGGAAGTGAACTTCAATGGATGTTCATTGATTGTAGGAATAGCACTGTCACCATCATAAATGATGGATCTCAGTGGAATGCGTCTATTTTCTATCTATTAAGACATCTGTACCATCTGAAAAAGGGTGGTACTCAAGGGCCAGCACAATTGATCGTACTTCAAGCAGTCATCCTAGTAGTGGATGCTTTGACTAACAAATGGCCCTATCTTCACATTTATTATAGAAGGTTTGTCTTTTACCTGACAGTTGTCCCCTTTAGGGTAAAGAACTCTAAGACTTAATTTCTTGCCTCATAAATATCCAAAATATAAGTCACAATCACACATATACATAAAGTAAGGCCAAAATAACAAGGCTTTGCTTATCCCCTTTGGAGTTATATACATTACTAACAGTGACCAACACTGCATTACCCTTTGTAAAATAGTGCAGAATTCCTGTAAAAGAATTTAATAAAACTCTTACTTCAGAAAGGTTCCACACAGCCAGTTTAATTGAAAAATATAAAGGTCTTCTCATCTCTTTTTCAAATCTAGTCTGGCAACTGGAAAGCTAAATAATCCTTTATCTTATTGCAAGACTTAATCTCTCCTAATTTAAGTTCCCTTGGCTGACATACCTCATATAAACTTTAAAAACCTTTCCCATTACCTTTTCTATATTTGAAGGGGAATATGTCTCAAGTACATACAGATAAAGATCCATTAAATATTAGGCCCTTTAATAATGCCTCCCCTATCTTTATACATGTTCAATCCTGCCCTCATCCCATAAGAGCTGAAGGTTAGATAAAGAAAACATACTCTCCTGGGACCCATTAATCATAGATTGTCCCATGAGCCAGGCAGCTGTCCAGCTGGTATGTGCCCCATTTGAGCCTAAATTTTCACTACTCCAAAAGACTTCATAAATATTCAAGTTATAAGGGGTAGATAATTAACCTGGCCTCTCCCTATGATCCCCTTCAGGAAACTAAAGTATTACTCCTGGGCCTTTCCCAAGGACAATGTGTACTACCAAACCATAAATAGAAAGCTCATTTAGTAAATAAAAACCACATTCTAAGATAATAAAACCAACAGCATGTCTTATAATGATGAAACCGGATAGCCTCTCCTTGGTAATAATACACGCCAGGGGATAATCAACATGAGATGATAAAAGCCTTTTATGTGTAGCTGTGCACCATTCTGTTGATGGTAGGTCTCATTACTATTGGTCTCAGTATTTTCATTGGTCTGATATCCAGAGGCCAAAGTCTCTGAACAAACCATTGTTTGAAGCAAACATAACAAATGCTGAAGCTTACATGACATTAAATTTGGCTAATACAAACCCTACAACCCAAATACCTCTCTGGCTTGCCTATCCTCAGCAAAACCAAGAACTGTGGCAAAAGGCCTATTCTAACTGCCAAATAGAGGGCCTGCCTATAGGATAATGGTGGAGCTCCAATGTCAGCCATGGATATAGTAACTGGCAAATAACCTGATACCTTATAAACTACATATGCGCAAATCTGGTCATATTGTTTAAAACTTATTTACAAAAATACCCCTTTCATCACCCATCTGGGAAAAAGCTTAGAGTACTGAACACTTAGATTTGGGTACACTTTAATTGTGCCAATCCTGTCCCGATGCTTTGGTCTATTACAACAACAACACTGATATCAGCATCATCTTTGCTAGCTGTGTGTACACACAAATCTCTTAAGAAATACTTACAAGCCAAGCTCCCAGGCCCAGCATTGCCCTCGTTACACAAGTGTCTCAGACCATTATAATACTACAGAATCATAAAAACAAGATCCACATTAACACAAATAGGTGCCAATTTGGAAAAGAGCCCAGTCCCACATCCCAGACAACATTGCCTTGGCTCAGGAGCTTGTTGCTAGAGATGATATTTTCTCAGATCATCCGAGAAAAGACCAGTGTGATAAGCTTGAATGTGCTCTGCACACTCAAACCTCTGTCCCAGTGGCACAAATGGACTAACAAATTATACACCAAGTATTTATTGCTTTTCTTTACTTCGAGATTAGGAATTTTATGTTTTCTGAGTTCACTATTTAACTGATAATTCTGACATAGTCTTTGCTCTTTACCAAAATGCACATCTCATACACTCTTATGCCTAAAGGGAAAACTGATAGAAGTTACAATTATCTAAGCCAACCTAAAAATTACCAGTCACGTGTCAATGGGGGAGTGAGAGACTGTTTGTTTTCACATGTCCCTGATCACCTCATTGGTATATGACTGAATATTATTGCTTTCTTTAGGAAGTAACTGCCTCATCTCAGTCAACCTCTTTTGATCCCCAAGGAAGAGGATTACCGCCTCTCCAGTGCCATCTCCTACTATACCCCTCCAGCTTTCTACTATAACCTTCCATCCTGTGTCTCCATTCAAAACCATAGAAACCACCCCTTCCACCTGGTTACACACAAATAACACTAATATTTACTGATACTTTACTTAAACTGTCAGTTCATACCCTCTAACAACATAACTGCCTGCTATGATTTGAATGGGTACCACAAAGTTCCTGCATTGGAAACTTAATCCCTAATGTTGTGGTGCTGGTAAGTGAAGCCCAATGGCAAGTGTTTGGATCATGGGGACGCTGTCTTCATCACTGAATTAATGCCATTTTTGTAGGAGTAGTTTCATTATCTTGGGCGTGGGTTCTTTATAAAATGATGAGTTTAGCTTTCTCTCTTGCTCTCTCTTCACCTTCTTCTGTGAGATGACATAGCAAGAAAACCCTTGCAAAATGCCGTCCCTTTGATATTAGACTTCCCACCTTTTAGAACCATGAGAAGTAAACTTACGTTCATTGTAAATTACCCTGTCTATTGTATGCTGTTATCACAGCAAATAATGGACTAAGACAATACCAGATCAGTCACATTGATCTGAGACACACATCCTAGTATTATTGTGTATATGTAAGTATTATGCCTCATTTAAACGATCTATCTATCTATCATACTTTTAACATATTTTAAAACTTCATCAAGGTATTGATACAGATTCTGAAAATTTGAGATTCATTTTCTTGGTTAATGTCATGTAAACGGGAAACTTAGTTATGAACTGGCCTAAGAGTCCTTATACTTCTTGTGTTCCTCCTTTTTACTCTCAAAATTAAATGTTCTCTATGCTGTTTAAATCAAACTATGTCCTTTTCTCTAAAAGTCTTATCTATCTTGGTAGAAACGAAGAAATCACCTTGGGTTCTTTAATTTGATGTTAAAGCATCACAGGGTCAATTGTATTAATTATATTTCCAGCTTCTGTAAACGTCATACTTTAACATCCATGTTTCGTGCAAATACTGAACATACCTTTCTCTGGACAACCCAAGAACATGCTTGAGACACATTGCCTTTGCCTTGTGTCTCCCTCATTGCTCTCCCCCACAACAGGATGCTTGGTGGCATGCTTTATAAATAAAGCCAACCAACCCAGAGTACACACCCTCAACTATCTCCTTTACCAGACATGCATACTCTAGGACACTAATACCTGCCTAATCACATCAAGGCTGGGTACCAAAAAACTTAAGTTTGAGCTACTATGTCTCAAAGCCTGCTGAAATTATTCAAATTAGCCGATCCTAAACCTGTTGACCATACTTACCTATTCCCTCTCATGGAAAGTACAAAAAAGAGTCTTATATAGAGTTCCTCTCTCTCCCTCTGTCTCATGACCACTAAATCTGGTGCTTTCCTGTGGAGTCCTCTGTGGCATGGCATACTCCCTCATCTTGTGATCTGTGAATAATAAATCTTCTTTTCAATGGCAACCGTCTCCTGGTCTGTTGGCCTTACTGTAGCTAAAATTTTTTATTCATACACTATATTATAAAATACTTTGGTTTTGCTTTTATTCTGTTGTTATAAAATCAGTGCATCCCATTTTGTAGTCACAACTGCATTTTTTCAACCACAATTTACTCTTACTCAGACTTTTATTTGGAAGTGTTGGGCATATAAGAGACAACAGCATTTCTATAAGATAATATTTTCACAAAACTCAATCACAAATTAAGAATCACTTAGGCAACCTTTTGGGCTATCAGCCCGTTAGAAAAATTAAAGACACATCATGTCCAGTCAGAAAAAGAAATGCTAAATTTTCAAAATTTAAAAATATATAGGTTTGTATAGCTTCTCATCCCTTTTGCCTTAAACATTTACTGAGTAAGGTGCCTCAAATTATATATGTGTCTCTCTGAGAAAAGCTGCATTTAACAAATAAACTACCCAATGAAACCCTGTATCAGGAGAAAGGTGTGGGTAAGTGGGCTATCAGTCCATTGTTCTAAACATCAAGCAATCTGGAAAGTCAAACACAAGACAACTGTAGTGAAGCAAACCCAGGAAAAAGAGTAAAGTTCAATCAGTCAGGAGTAGGAAGAAGAGCCAGACTCTATTTGATGTGTGCCTTCCTAAGCCTTGTAGCACTTGGTGCAAAGTCAGAAATTTAAACTTTGTGTCAGAAATATAGAGCCAATCACCAGTTCCATTCCAGATAGGCTCATCAGAGAGCAAATCCTTTCTGTGGACACCTGCAAGAGAAGAACATAGTTTAGCCAGCACATAAGATGTTTTTATACTTTATGGTTCCACAGAGGCTTGTCTTAATCCCAAAAACTGAATTTGATTTGCTAAGCATATGCAAAAGCATAAGCATTTGCTAAGCTTTTAGTTTGGCAAAGATCATGCTGTGTTTAAAACAGTCCATGACAGCCACTATTGAGTTTAAACTTAGCATCAGATCCAAAAAATTAAGATTTATAAATTTAGGAGTCAAGAAAAAGTCACTGACTTGAATTAGGGGGTAGCAAAGACAAGATGTCACAGAGTCAGACATCTCTATGTCCGGTTCAACTTTCAAGAAAGGTTTTCTTAGACCTTTCTCTTAAAGCACAAATTGACCCTATCAAAAATTGTCCCCACCAGGATGAAGCATCATTAGCTTTAAATGTTGGGCATCTTATTTTTACAAGAGTTACCCAGGATGCTTTAAAACTTTAGGGGTATATGGCACACATTCTGGTTGAAAGATCCAAAAACAACTCAAACTTCTCCTAAAAAAATGTGAACAGTGTAACCTAATCATATGTACTCTTATATTAATCCAAAGTAAAAAGAATACACTTCTACATGAAAAATAAATAAACAAATCTACTTTCATTTTTTAATTTATTTTTCTTACTTATACATGTGTATATTAGGTTTCCACTTTTGCCTTCACAGAATTAAAAAGGCTAAATTTATTTACAATAACAATATTTAACATAAAGACTGAGAACAAAAACCTCATAAAGAACAAATGAAGATAAATACATTCAGAAAGGAAATCAGACGATTGCTGCAACAAAATATTAAGCAATAATAATAGTAATAATGCAAAGAAAGTAACATTCACATTGTCAGATAGAAGTATGTCCATTATAGAACACTTTGATCAGTTAACTTCTTCTTCATATTTTGTTTTTTCCAAAGTCTCAGAAAAATAGACAACTAATATTTACAAGCAAAAGTAAAAGATAATTTCAAAAAAAAAAAAAAAAACAGATCATGCGAAATCTTATAGACAATAGAAAAAGAAATACTTCAAAATCATTCTACTTAATCTGGATACACCTGCTATCAAAATTATATTGTTATAAAGGGGAAATTACAAACATAGTTCACTTATAAATGAGCATGCAATATGATAAACAACATATTAACAAAATTAAAAGTTAATGTTTAAGTAACGTACTTTGGTCAAAATTAAATACAATTTATATGAAAATTAGTCACTATTGCCTTTCTGTCTTTTTTTTTATCCTTGCCCACACCCCCTCCCTCCTTCTCTGTCTGGTCTCCCTTTCCCCCATCCCCCACCGTGTCACTAATTGTCATTAATTGTCTTCATATCAAAGTTGAATACATAGGATTCTTACTTCTCCATTCCTGTGATGCCTCACTAAGAATAATGTGTTCTGGGTGGCACCTGTGGCTCAAAGAGTAGGGCACTGGCCCCATTTGCCAGAGGCGGCAGGTTCAAACCCAGGCCCGACCAAAACCAAAACAAACAAACAAAAAAAGAATAATGTGTTCCACCTCCATCCAGGTTAGTACAAATGCTGTAAAATCTCCATTATTTTTGATGGCTGAATAATATTCCATGGTATACGGTATACGTATACCACAGCCTACCAATCCATTCCTGGGTTGAAGGACATTTAGGCTGTTTCCACATTTTAGCGATGGTAAACTGGGCTGTAACAAACAGCCTAGTACCAGTGTCTTTATAATGAAAGGCTTTTTGTTTTTTTTTTTTTCCTTCTGGATAGATGCCCAGTAATGGGATTGCAGTATCAAATGGAAGGTCTAGATTGAGTTCTTTAAGGTTTCTCCATGCTTCCTTTCAAAAAGGTTGTATTAATTTGCAGTCCCACCAGCAGTGCAAAGGTGTCCTTTCTCTCCACATCCGTGCCAGCATCTGCAGTTTTGAGATTTTGTGATATAGGCCATTCTCCCTGGGGCTAGATGATATCTCAGGGTCGTTTTAATTTGCATTTCTCTGATAATTAGGGATGATGAGCGTTTTTTCATATGCTTAGTAGCCATCCGTCTATCAGCTTTAGAGAAGATTCTGTTCGTGTCTCATCCCCATTGATGTATGGTATTGTTAGTTTTATTCTTGTAGATTAATTGAAGGTCTACATAGATCCTGGTTATTAGACTTTTGTCTAATTCAAAATATGCAAGTATCCTTTCCCATTGAGTAAGTTTTCTATTTGCTTTGGTTGTTGTCTCCTTGGCTGTACAGAAACTTTTCAGTTTCATTAAAGCCCATCTGTTTATTATTGGTGTTGTTGCTATTGCTATGGCAGACTTCCTCATAAAGTCTTCCCCCAGGCCAATATCTTCCAGTGTTTTCCCTATTCTTTCTTTGAGAATCTTTACCATTTCATGCCTTAAATTTAAGTCTTTTATCCAACTTGAATCAATTTTTGTGAGTGGAGAAAGGTGCGAGTCCAATTTCAGTCTTTTACGTGTGGATATCCAGTTCTCCCAGCACCGCTTATTAAATAGGGAGTCTTTCCCCCAGTGGTTGCTCCTGTTTGGTTTATTGAAGATTAGGTGGCTGTAAGTTGTTGGTTTCACTTCCAGGTTTTCTATTCGGTTCCAAATATCTATGTCTCTATGTTTGTGCCAGTACCATGCTGTCTTGACCACTATGGCCTTGTGGTACAGCCTAAAATCTGGTATAGTGAAACCCCCAGCTTTGTTTTTGTTACTAAGAACTGCCTTAGCTACACAGGTTTTTTTCTGGTTCCATACAAAATGCAGAATCATTTTTTCCAAGTCTTGAAAGTAGGATGTTGGTATTTTAATAGGGATGGCATTGAATCAGTAAATTACTCTGGGAAGTATAGACATTTTAACAATGTTGATTCTTCCCAGCCATGAGCATGGTATGTTCTTCCATTTGTTGATGTTCTCTGCTATTTCCTTTCTTAGGGTTTCATAATTTTCTTTATAGACGTCCTTTACCTCTTTTGTTAGGTATATTCCTAAGTATTTCATTTTTTCTTTGGGGCTACAGTGAAGGGAATTGTGTCCTTAATTGACCTCTCATCTTGGCTATTGTTGGCATATACAAAAGCAACTGACTTGTGGACATTGATTTTATATCCTGAGACATTACTGTATTTTTTGATGACTTCCAAAAGTCTTGTGGTTGAGTCTTTGGGGTTCTCCAGGTATGAGATCATGTCATCAGCAAAAAGGGAGAGATTAACTTCCTCTGCTCCCATTCAGAAAATTAATGAAACAAGGAGTTGGTTTTTTGAAAAAGTAAATAAAAGAGACAAACCCTTGGCCAAACTAACTAGAAGTAAAAAAGTAAAGTCTCTAGTAACCTCAATCAGAAATGATAAAGGGGAAACTGATGTCACAGAGATACAAGAGATCATCTCTGAATACTACCAGAAACTTTATGCCCAGAAAATTGACAATGTGAAGGAAATGGATCAATATTTGGAATCAACACCCTCTCCCTAGACTTATCCCAGATGAAATAGATCTCCTGAAAGAGACCAATTTCAAGCACTGAGATCAAAGCAACAACAAAAATTCTCCCTAGGGAAAAAAAAAAAATGCCCTGGTCCTGATGGCTTCACACCAGAATTCTATCAAACCTTCAAGGAAGAGCTTACTCCTATACTGTAGAAATTACGCAAAAAGATTGAGGAGGAAAGAATCTTCCCCAACACGTTCTATGAAGCAAACCTCACCCTGATAGCAAAACCCGAAAAAGGCCCAACTAAAAAGGAGAATTTCAGAACAATTTCACTAATGAATATAGATGCAAAAATTCTCAATAAAATCTTAGCTAATAGATTATAGCTTAGCATCAAAAAAGTCATACATCTGGATCAAGTAGGTTTCATCCCAGGAATGCAAGGCTGGTTTAATATATGCAAGTCAATAAACATTATTCACCATATCAACAGAAGTAAAACCAAAGACTATATGATCCTCTCAATAGACGCAGAAAAAACATTCGATAAAATCCAGCATTCTTTTTTAATTAGAACACTGAGGAATATAGGCCCATGTGGTAAATTTCTTAAACTGATTGAAGCTATCTATGACACACCCACAGCTAATAATATTTTACTGAACGGAGTAAAACTGAAAGCTTTTCCTCTTAGAACTGGAACCAGACAAGGTTGTCCTTTGTCACCATTACTATTGAACATTGTGCTTGAAGTTTTAGCCAATACAATTAGACAAGACAAGAAAATAAATTTCCTTTCAAAATATAGAGTATCAGATTGTAGAAAGTAATAATGGCTGACTAGAGGCAGCTTTTGACCAAGGCCTCCTGTCCATTGACAGAATGGACTCAATGAAGCTGAAGGTGGGGAGCTGACCTAAGAAAGAAGTGCAGATCATCTCAGAAGAAGCAAGTTGTGGCTCCAACAAAACAAATTCCAGGTACAAAGCCCATCACCAAGAGGATGAGAGACGCTTCCCTCAAGAAAGAGGCTCTCTGTGTGCTCCCTGAAAGCAAGCAAAGAGGAAAAGACCTCTTATTTTACCACATGGGAGAGAGCCGCTAAACATCAGGTCTCCTTTTCCAGGGAGGTCCTATTTGTGAGCCTAGGAATCAACCAGCCCAGTACAAAATTGAACAAATATATTCCCCGCAATTCTCAACTCTCAGTCCACCCTTCCTGGACTCCACCTGGAAGACTGTAGACCTGCCCCCTCCAGAGCCCAGAGTGTTTGAAATTTCAGGAGAGACCTGGGTATCATGTGAGCTGCTGAACAACAGCATGGAAAGAGTGAATTGAGTGGAAGTTGGGGGGCACAGGGAGAGAAGGACACGGAGGAGAGAGAGAGGTGCCATGCTGTGGAGGTGTTCACACCCCTGGTCAGATTGTGGTGGTGCATTCTCGTGAACCCATCACTGACCAAAAGAAACTAAGTTTCAGTCCCTCGGAGTTGCCAGCACCAGTGAGTGGTAGGGTAAAGCGCTGACTGCACAGGAGAGACAAATGCACCATGAAGGTGCACGGTGGTGCTGACGCCTCTGTTATGAATCTGGAGGTGCACTCCCCTGATCCTGCTGCCTACCAGAGAGAAGAAGGTTTCAGCCCCTTGGGGTTGCCAGGGGCAGTATGAGGCAGGGAGTGGAGATACTGGTGCCTCTGGACAGAATCTTTGGCAGGGTGCACTTTCCTGATCCCACTGCTCACTGGAAGAAACCAGACTCCTGCCCCTCGGGTTTTCAGGATGGAACTGCCTGTGGATCCCTACTATTGGGACTCCGGAGACCCTTGGAACTCTCCCTATAGAGCAGCGATTGTACTTCCAGGGGGAATCAGACTAGAACTCTTTTTGTTGTTGTTGTTGTTGTTTTGAGACAGAGTCTCACTATGTTTTCCATGGCATCACAGCTCACACCAACCTCCAACTCTTGGGCTTAAGCAATTCTCTTGCCTCAGCCTCCCAAGTAGCTGGGACTACAGGTGCCCACCACAACACATGGCTATTTTTTGTTGCAGTTGTCATTGTTAATTTTAGGTGACCCTGTTTGGGTTCAAACCAGCCAGCCTCAGTGTATGTGGTAGATGCCCTAACTACTGAGCTATGGGTGCCACCTCAGACTAGAACTCTTGACCCAGGTTGTCCACCCAGCGACCCTCCAAGGTTCAGTGGTGCACATTATGTAGCAGGAGGGACTGATTGTCCTCCAGCTGATGCTGGTGGAGAGTGGGGTGCTGCAGTTGCTCGTATCTCTCTCCAGCTGAGAATTCAACTTAATATCACAACTCATTAGGGATGGATAGAGGTTGGCTGACTACAAGACAGAGCCGGCTAGCACTATCACACCAAGCAGATCCTCAGAGTCTTTGGCTGCAGCTCTGAAAGGAACCGTTATAAACCTGTATGGCAAAAGCCACGGTCACCAGCCCCAGCTCATGGGTAAAGGGCTGGTTAACTCCACTTCCTGGGGCCCTCAATCCAATACCATCCTACCAGTTATACCAGTCACACTGTGGAAAACAATCATGGGGTGGAACCAGTGGAAGAACTCTGGAGACATGAATAACCACAGTAGAACAACTCCTCCAAGGAATGACAAAAGAGATACAACAGAAGATGCCATTCATAGACAAATGGCTGAATTGTCAGAAATAGAATTCAGAATATGAATGGCAAGTAAAATCAATAGAATGGAGGAAAAGATGAAAATAGAAATCCGAAGAGTTGTGCAAAGGTTGTCTCAAGAAATTAATGAATTCAAAGAGAAAATCACCAAGCATATGGACAAAATGAGAAAAGAGATAGCAGAGCTCAAGAAAATGAAAAAGTTATTCAAGGAGCTTCAAAATACAGAAGAATCCCTCACTAATAGAGTTGAGCTGGCAGAATAAAGGATCTCTGAAATTGAGGACAAGGCTTTTGAATGATCCAAACTGCTGACAGAAGCAGAGAAATGGAAAACAAGAACAGAACCTTCCCTGAGAGAGTTGTGGGAACATTTCAAAAGATCAAACATTTGACCTATAGGAATTCCTGAATGAGAAGAGGATGGTTTCTAAAGGCAGAGATGTTGTACTCTAAGATATTATGTAGAAGAACTTCCCAAGCATTGCAAGAGATACAGAAATTCAGATAGTAGATAGTTTCAGAACTTCCGCAAGACTCAATCAAAATAAAATATCTCCTAGATACATTGTAATTAACTTACACAAAGTTACTATGAAGGAGAAAATTCTTCAAGCATCCAGACATAAGACAAGCATTACCTACAAAGGGAGAAATATTAGAATGACTGCAAATCTTTCAGCCAAAACTTCAATCCAGAAAAGGTTGGTTATTGAATATTCAATCTTCTAAACCAAAACAACTTTCAGCCCAGGATCCTGTATCCAGCTAAACTGAGTTTCATTTGTGAGACTTACCTACTTCATGTGTACATGGATGGAGCTGGAAAATGTTCTTCTTAGCAAAGTATCTCAAGAATGGAAGAAAAAGTATCCAGTGTACACAGCCCTATTATGAAACTAATTTATAGCTTTGCTATAATCTAATTATAGCCTAAGAATATGGGAAGGGGAGAAGGGGAGGGGAGAGGAGGGCGTTGGATAGGTGGAGAGAGGGTGATTGGAGGGATCATCTCTATGGTTTATCTTACAAGGGTACAAGTGAATCTTTCTAAAAGTGGAATATAAATGTCTTAACACAACAACTAAGAAAATGACATAAATGCTATGTTGCCCAGTTTGATGAAAATATTTCAAATTCTATGTGAAAACACCACACTGTACTCCATGATTGCATTAATGTACACAGTTATCATTTAATAACAAAAAGAGAGAGAGAAACAAAACACATTACTGACATACACATGTTAAGGAAATTGGCCATAACTAAACCAACTCTCCAGGAAATACTCAGATCCATTTTCTGTAATGACCAGCGCAACGGTCTACCAAAGTAAACTCACCCAGAATTTAGCAAACAAAAGTTAACCTTCACAATAGTGAAATAATTAAAAATATTGACTGGACCTTTGAAAAACATGACGGCCCAAACACTACCATACCTATCAATTCTCCCAATTAATGGGAATGGCTTAAATTGTCCTCTAAAGAGGTGCAGGTTAACAGACTGGATACAAAACTCAGGCCAGGTACCTGTTGCCAGAAGAGACTCATATTACTTCATAAGATACAAAAAAGCCTCAGGGTGAAGGGATGGACATCTATAATACAGGGAAATGGAAATCAGAAAAAAAGTAGGGGTTGCAATTTTATTTGCAGATACAATAGGATTTAAACCAACAAAGATAAGTAAAGACAAGGATGAACACTACATATTTGTCAAGGGAAACATTCAACATGAAGAGATTTCAATAATTAACATTTACACACCCTACCTCAATGCTCAATTTATAAAGAAAACCCTCACAGACAGGAACAATGTAATATCTTCCTGCACTATAATAGTTGGATAGTTTAACACCCCTTTGTCAGTTCTGGATAGATCCTCCAAGAAGAAACTAAAAAAAATAAATGATAGACTTAAACTTGACCCTAGAACAAACAGACTTAACAGACATCTACAGAACATTTCATCCTAATAAAACTGAATACACATTCTTCTCATCAGCCCATGGATCATCTTCCAAAATTGATCATATCTTAGGACACAAGTCTAATCTCAACAAATTTTAAAAAAAATAAGAAAATTTTAAAAAAGAATGTATATTATTGCTTATATCTTCTCAGACCATCAAGGAACAAAAGTTGAACTCAACAACAACAGAAGTCTTCATACACAACAAAGTCATGGAAACAAAATAAACTTAGGCTGGGTGATAGCTGGGTCAAAAATGAGATTAAGAAGGAAATCATCAAAAATTTGGAACAAAATAATAAAGAAGTCGCAAATTATCAAAACCTGTGGTAGACTACAAAGGCAACCCCCAAAGGGAAATTTATAGCATTAGAAGCCTTCGACAAGAAAATAGACACAAGGCAGTGCCTGTGGTTCAAAGGAGTAGGATGCTGGCCCCATAAGCCAGAGGTGGCAGGTTCAAACCCAGTGCTGGCCAAAAAAAAAAAAAACCTGCAAAAAAAAAAGAAAAGGACAAAAGAAAAAAGAAAAAGAAAACAGACAGGAAGTCAAAAAGCTAATGAGACATATCAAGCAACTGGAAAAGGAACAACAATCCAACATGAAATGCAGCAGAAGAAAAAAAATTACCAACATTAGATCAAAACTAAATGAAATTGAAAACAAAAGAATCATTCAGAAGATCAATGAAACAAAAAGTTGGTTCTTTGAAGATTAATAAAATTGATAAACCTTTGGCTAATCTAACCAGAAACAGAAAAGTAAAATCTTTAATAATGTCAGTCTGAAACAATAAAGGAGAAATAACAACAGACACCACAGAAATTCAAAAAATCCTCATTGAGTATTACAAAAAACTCTTATGCTCAGAAATAGGATAATCTGGAGGAAATGGACCAATACCTGAAAGCACACCACCTTCATAGACTCAATCAGAAATAATCAGAAATTTTGAATAGACCTATATTAAGCACTGTAATAGAATCAACTATATAAAATCTCCCCAAAAGGAAAAGTCCAGGACCAGATGGCTTCACATCAGAATTCTACCAAAACTTCAAAGAAGAACTAGTACCTATATTACATAATGTTCTCCAAAACATAGAAAAATAAGGAATCCTCCCCAACACATTCTATGAAGCAAATATCACCTTAATCCCCAAACCAGGAAAACACCCAAGAAAGAAAGAAAACTATAGACCAATATCATTAGTGAATATTGATGCAAAAATATTCAATAAGATCCTAGCAAGCAAAATTCAATGATACATCAAAAATATTATACACCATGATCAATTTGGTTTTACCGCAGTGTTACAAGGTTGGTTCAACATACATAAATCTATAAATATAATACACCACATAAATAATATTAAAAAAGAAAGACCATATAATTCTCTGAATTGATGTAGAAAATACTTTTGATAATATCCAACATCTTTTCCTGATGAGGGCACTTAAGAAAATGGGCTTAGATGAGATATTTCTTGAACTGATAGAGGCCATCTACAGCAAACCCAAGCCAATATCATATTGAGTGTAGTAAAACTGGAAACATTTATACTCCTGTCTGGAACTAGACAAGGATTCTCCTTGTCACCACTGCTATTCAACATAGTAATGGAAGTCCTAGCCAGTGCAATCTCTCAAGAGAAGTGGATCAAGGGCATCCAAATAGGGTCAGAGGAGATCAAACTCTCACTCTTCGCAGATGACATGGTTTTATACCTGGAAAACCCCAGGGACTCAACTACAAAGCTCTTACAAGTGATCAAGGAACATAGCAATGTCTCCAGGACACAAAATCAATCCTTACAAATCAGTAGCTTTTATATATGACAATTGTCAAACTGAACACATAGTCAAGGACTCTTAATTTTACGGTAGTGTCAAAGAAGATGAAATAACTGGGAATTTTTCTAACAAAGGAAGTGAAAGATCTCTATAATGAGAACTAGGAAACCCCTGAGAAAAGAAATAGCTGAAGACATTAACAAATGCAAAAACATACCATTCTTTTTTGTAGCCACCATTCTTTGTGGCTACAAAGAATCAGCATTGTTAAAAATGTCCACACTGTCCAAAGCAATCTAAAGATTTAATGCAATCCCTATCAAAGCACCAATGTCATACTTTAAGGAACTTGAAAAAACAGTGCTTCATTTCATATGGAATCAGAATAAAACTTCTAGTATCCAATACATTACTTGGAAATAAAAACAAATCAGGAGGCATTGTGTTACCAGACTTCAGATTACACTATAAATCTATAGTGATCAAAACAGCAAGGTACTGGCACAAAAACAGAGAGGTGGATATATGGAACAGAAAAGAGAAGCAAAGGATGAACTCAGTCACTTATCGCCATTTGATCTCTGATAAGCCTAGCAAAAAATACACTGGGAAAAAGATTCCCTAGTTAACAAATGGTGCTGGGTGAACTGGCTAGTGACCTGTAGAAGAATGAAAGTGCACCCTCACCTTTCACCACTAACAAAAATTGATTCTCACTGGATAAAAGATTTAAACACAAGACATGAAACTATAAAAATACTAGAAGAGAACACAAGGAAAATGCTTGAAGAAATTGGCCTCAGAAAATATTTTATGAGGATGACCCCTCTGGCAATTGAAGCAATACCAAAAATACATTACTGGGATATGATCAAGCTAAAAATCTTCTGTACAGCTAAGGACACTGTAAGTAAAGCAAACAGACAGTCTTCAGAATGGGAGAAGATTTTTGCAGGTTATGTTGCCGACAAAGGTCTGATAGCTAGAATCCACAGAGAACTTACACTAATCAATAAGAAAAGAATAAACAACCTTATTTCCTTGTGGGAAAGAGACTTGAACAGAAGCTTCTCTGAAGAAGATAGGTGCACGGCCTGGGAACACATGAAAAAATGCTCATCATCTTTAATCATCAGATAAATGCAAATCAAAACCACTTTGAGATATCACCTAACTCCAGTAAGATTAGCCCACATCATAAAAATCCCAAGACTGCAGATGTTGGTGTGGATGTGAAGAGAAAGAAACACTGTTACACTGCTCTGGGACTGCAAACTAATACACCCTTTTTAGAAAGAAGTATGGAGAATTCTCAAGGAACTAAAAGTTGACCTACCATTTCATCCTGCAATACCATTACTAGGTATCTACCCAGATGAACAAAAATCATTTTACAACAAAGACATTTGCACAAGGCTGTTTATTGCCATGCAATTCACAATAGCCAAGCTGTGGAAGCAGCCTAAATGTCCATCAACCTGTGAATTGATAAACAAATTGTGGCATATATATACCATAGAATACTATGCAGCCATAAAAAGAGAGAGACTTTGTATCTTTTATGTTTACCAGGATAGAGTTGGAACATATTCTTCTTAGTGAAGTATCTCAAGATGGGGAAAAATGTATCCAATGTACTCAGTACCATTATGAAACCAATATATAAACACTTAAACATTCATATGAATGATAAAATACAAAGATAGTCCAGAAAAAAAGAGAGGAGAGGAGGAAGAGGGGAGGGGATGGGAGGGAGCAGGTAAAGTGGAGGGAGGCTATTTGGTGGGATCTCACCTAATGTACACAATGCAAAGGTACATATCAGAATAACTAAGAGTATATTATAAATGTCATACCTCAAAGATAAGTGAGGTGATGGTTATGTTAATTGGTTTGATTTAATCATTCGACATTGTATATCAAATCAATACATTATACCCCATAAATGTATACAGCTATGATTTAATAAAATTAAGCTAAAAAACCCTAATTTTTATATACATACACTTTTATATATACACATATATATATAGCAGGAGCATCCAAGTTTAGTAGGAATATATTTGTGTTGCAAGATATTTTCAGGACATCAGGTGGTGCTGTACCTTTAGGGGATGGACAACACAGCTGACAACCTCTCTCTAGATCCCAGGCTTAGAACTGTTCCCCAACTTAATTGTCCATGGTGATCTCCTGATTATTTCCACAGCATTCAGGATCCGCCAGATTGGAAACTCAAACTTCTCCAGAATCCTTCAGAGGCAGGTCTCACTGTGTCCTCAGACAACAACAGTTCCTGTGGGGTGCGGGAGTCCCTGAGCCTGTCACAATTGGAGGTCAAATCACAGCAGGTGGAACTAAGATGACTATGTTCCTAAAGGAGGTCCACCCTCACACCTTCTCAAGACCTTCCCACAATGTCTGTCCCCTTGCTGCCAGGACCTTCCCAGAACAGCCATATCTGCTGTTGCCAAACCTTTGGCAAATCCTCCCCAACCAGTCCTCAAATCTGTCTGCTGTACACTTTGGGGGTACACCCTCTCTTCCAGGATTTCCACTCAATATGCAGCTATCCCCACAGCTATGATTTAATTACATACATAGGTTGTTTCCATGTCTTGATTATATATATATATGGAGAGAGAGAGAGAGAGAGAGAGAGAGAGAGCGCTATCCCCAAGAACCAAAAACTGCAAAAAGGCTTCCTCACATCCCAGACATCCACAGTAGGGCTAGTGGTTCCTGCTGGCTTGTGCAATACTTGTCTAGTGTCTCAGAACTCTGCCCTATCCCTCTGGTTCACACAAAGCAGCCAGCACCCCGCCATCTCGCAGTACACTCAGAGCTAGAATTCCAGGCAAAATCCCCAAGCCAAGTGCGGCACAACTAACTCTTGTTTCTCAGGTTCTAGGAGAGCTTGGCCAAACATTCTTCCTGATTCACCATCTTGCTCCTAAACCCAGATATTTATAAAAAGAATAATACAGTTGACCAAGTGGGATTTATTTCAGAAATGTAAGGAAGGTTTGATTTTAAAAGTCAATCACTGATTTCTAAACCAACATGTAAAATGCTTGGAAGTTATTTCCTTCCTCAAAATAAGAAGAAGTTGAACAAACTGAAAATAAAACACTTCTTAAATTCATGACACAATTGAGGTCACAGGAAAATAGCCACTAAAAACTTGAGAGATATGTAATTACAAAGAATATCATCTTACCAGGAACAGAATCAGCTGCTGCAGGCTGGTAGAAATGATTAGAAGCCAATCAAATGATGGACACTGAGAGTTGAGAAGATTGAGTGATAAAAACATAAAGGGGGCCTATCCTTAAATAGGCTTCAAGATTTTGTGAGTTACCTCCAGGAGCCTCAGTTTCTCCTAAGGAAAAAGACCTGAGAAAAATTCCCTGATGGAGGGGAAAGTTACCATTTTGAAGGTAGACTAGCTGGACTACTCCTGTTCTGTTCTCCTCAAAGGATTGCCTTCAAAATATTTGCCAAACCCCAATCAATTTGGGAAAATGAAAACACCCACACCAGTACACTCTAACTTTGCTGTGTCACCTTAGGGTTCTAATGGAAATAGTGGACAACATGCAAAAGCAGATGAGTAATGTAAGCAAAAAAAATGGAAGTTCTAAAAAAGAATCAAAAGGAAATAATAATTTTATCTACTTTTTTTATTAAATCATAAACACATAGACCATGTATACATTAATGCATTTATGGGGTACAATGTGCTGAGTTCATATAAAATTAGGAATGCTTACATCGCACTGGTTAATATATACCTCATCTCGTTTATGTAATTATTGTCTATTATATATATAGTCTATTATATATTATATATATACATATACATTATATATGTCTATTATATAATTATTGTCTATTGTCTATTATGTAATTATTGTCTATTATACTCTATACTGAATAGATCCGACATGTACCTTGTAATATGCACCATAGGAATATCCAATGTACTCAGTACTATTACGAGACCAATTTACAATCACTTACACTTTTATATGAAGAATATATGATCACAACTATGGCCCAGGATGATGGAGGGAGGGAGGATGGGAGGGGAGGAGGAGGTCTGATCGAGAGAGGGTGAATGGTGGGATCACACCTATGGAAATGATAATTGGAAAAAAAAAAACACTGAAACAGATGAATGATGAATACTTTTGATGAGTCTTTTTGTAGACATGTCACGGCCGAGGAAGGAATCTATGAGTTTGAATATACGTCAATAAAATCTAAACTGAAAAGCAAAGAGAAAAAAATTAATAAAAAATAGAATGGATGTTTAAGAACTGTGGGACAATTAGAAAAGGTGAAGCATCCACACTGAGAATCAAAGAGAGAGAAAAAAGAAAAGAAGAAACATTTGAAATAATGATGTAAACAATTTTCCAAATTTATTGACAGACACCAAACCACAGATCTAGGAATCTCAAAGCATTTGAAGAAGAATAAATGCCAAAAATCAACACCTGTATATATTGTATTCAAAATAGAGAAAATCGAAGATGAAGAGACAATTTTGAAATGAGTGTGGAAAAACTTTTGTTTTAATTTCAGATTTATGTGAGGGTACGATAAACCACAGCACAATATTTGAATTTGTCGAGTCCCTCTTGTACCTATCTAAAAGGATCTCTTCCTGCATCCAAAGGGTGTGTGGTATACCCCTACATTGTGCCAATTCAGTGGGAGCACCTCCAATCCCCCTTTGTTCCCCTTTCCCCCAACTTAAATTGAAATGAGTGTTTCTCCTATGTGGACATGAATTAGATCGTCTACTTGATTCCTATTGGTATTGAATACATTGGCTATTAGCTTTTATATTATTGTGATATTTTACTGAGAAGAATGTGTTTCAACTTCATCCCGGTTAAAACAAAAGATGTGAAGTCATCATCTTTTTATGGCTGAATAGTATTTCATGGTATGTGTACACCACAATTCATTAATCCATTTGTGAACTGATGGGCATTTAGGTTGTTTCCATGTCTTGATGATTATAAATTGAGCTTCCATAAACAAACTAGTGGATATGTTCTTATGATAAAATGATTTTTTTTTCTTCCAAGTACATGCCTAGTAGTGGGATTGTAGGGTCAAATGGGATATCTAATTTGAGTTCTTTGAGGATTCTCCATACCTCTTTCCAAAGAGGCTGTATTACTTTGCAGTCCCACTAACAGAGTAAGTGTTCCCCTCTCTGTACATCTTCACCAGCATCTGTAACTTCAGTATTTTGTGATATGGATTAATCTTACTGGGTTTAGGTGATATCTCAGGATGGTTTTGGTTTGCATTTCTCTAATGATCAGGAATAGTGAACATTTTTTTCAAATGTTTCTTACACATTTGTCTGTGTTCCTAAGAAAAGGTTCTGTTCATGTCTCTTGCCCAGTGACAGATGGGATTTTTAGCACTTATTTGGTTAATTTCAGTTCTCTATCGATCCTTGTTTTCAAGCCTTTGTCAGATTAGTAATATGCAACTATCTTTTCCCATTCTGAAGGTTGTCTATTTGCTTTGCTTGTTGTGTCTTTAGTTGTGCAGAAACTTTTCAATTTAATTAAGTCCCATTTGTTAATTCTTGTTGCTGTTGCAATTGCCACAGATATCTTCACAAAATTCATCCCCAGGCTGACAACTTCAGGAGTTTTTCCCACGCTTACTTTTTCTTTTATTATTTATTAAATCATAACTTTGTACATTGATGCACTTATGGGGTTCAGTGTACTGCTTTGACGTACAATGTGAAATGCTTACATTGAACTAAGTAACGCATCCATCACAATTATACTCATTTCTTATTAGTTTTGAAATGTACCATTTTGCATCATGCACATTAGGTGAGGCCCGTCCAAATACCCTCCCTTCCGCCATATGCCCCCTCCTCTTTCTGTCTCTCTTCTCTTCCCTTCTACTTTCTGGACTATAGTTATGTTTTGCCATTCATCTGAGCATATAGGTGACTATATGTTGATTTCATAGTAGTATTGAGTACACTGGATACTTTCCTCCCATTCTTGAGATACTTTACTAAGAAGAATATGATCCAGCTTCATCCAGGTAAACATGAAAGATGTGAAGTCTCCATCTTTTTATGGCTGCATAGTATTCCATGGTGTACATATACCATAATTTGTTAATCCATTCATGGGTCGATGGGCACTTGGGCCATTTCCATGTTTTGGCTATTATGAATTGTGTCGTCACCCATCGGGCCCCTATGGCCCTGGTCTCTGTCCCCGCAAGAAGGAACCAGGTGTGATGCGGATTAGAAGTACAAGCTTGTGGGAGACCGGCTAGCCCTTACTTTCCGGGTAACCCCGAGAAAACTCTGCACCAGCCTTTTATTGAGACGGAATAATACAGGTGAGGGGAGTAATTAACAACGACTACGTGCTGAGGGCACGGGCTCCTTCTCCATAAG